>NW_028281500.1:0-203070 GCF_059751285.1 Brachycentrus maculatus
TGGAAACAGATGATTAATGGTTAATTGTGATTGGATGGGTTCAAAAGCTAACAATTTATGCTATCACGCAGTTTAATACATTAACAAATAGTTTCGAGTACATTACCGCTTGATGCTTTCTCTATCATAATAATATAAAAGTACGTGCTATTATTTAATCCAAAAATTTGAAAATCTGATATACATATACCAAAAACTGTATTTTACAGGTAGATCGATTCATTTACTTTTACTAAGTTTTTTATATTGTTTGAAAAAAAACCACAATTATTTTTAGTAAATGGGATGGCCAAATAATAACTAGTACAATTTCTTATATTGACTGGTATCAAATTTTAAATAGAGTTTTACATTTATTTTTTTTTAAAACATCAAAAAATAGTACTGAAATTTATTGGTATTGTGCAAACAATTTTTAAATAATGATTTTTTAAAATAACAATAAAAAATAATTTTCTATTGGTAAAGCAGATTATAGGTAGGTAATTTTATTAATAATTTAAGGGAAAGTTGTGTGATTGGTACAACTGTAATTTTTTCCAATAGTTATTGGATTAAACCGATAATTATACTTAATATTATAGATATATTATAAACAGAAAGGTCAAAGAAACATGTTTGAAATCAGTTGAATTTATTGTTTCTACTCGAATTATAATATTCGTACACTATGTGTATGGTTAGTACGTTATGCTACCGTACAAGATGTCCCAGGTTCGATTTCCAAGGGATTTAAAAAAGTTCGATTCAAGTTAATTTAATTTATTGAGTTAAAATAGCATACCCATTACCAACTCAACTTTAAAGCGTAGGTATATATTAACAACAAAAAACAGTAACCAAGAATACTCTTGTTACTATATAATTTTTGTGACACATAGAACAGATCAATATCCGGCGTGATTTATGTATATATATATATATATATATATATATATATATATATATATATATATATATATATATATATATATATATATATATATATATATATATATATATATATATATATATATATATATATATATATATATATATATATATATATATATATATATATATATATATATATATATATATATATATATATATATATATATATATATATATATATATATATATATATATATATATATATATATTTATATATATATATATATATATATATATATATATATATATATATATATATATATATATATATATATATATATATATATTTATATATATATATATATATATATATATATATATATATATATATATATATATATATATATATATATATATATATATATATATATATATATATATATATATATATATATATATATATATATATATTTATATATATATATATATATATATATATATATATATATATATATATATATATATATATATATATATATATATATATATATACATATATATATATATATATATATATATATATATATATATATATATATATATATATATATATATATATATATATATATATATATATATTTATATATATATATATATATATATATATATATATATATATATATATATATATATATATATATATATATATATATATATATAAATATATATATATGTGTGTGTGTGTGTGTGTGTGTATTCATGTATATAAATATATAGTTATTCTAAGTTTCTAATTACAGAATCATTATTTTGATATAATAACATAAACACTTAGGGTATCTGTAGGTAACTGAACACTGTTTTCTTATTCGTTAACGAATGATCACATATAAAAACCTCTTTATATTGTATTTAAATATTTTAAACCTTAAAATAACTTCTCTTAAAGCCAATTTAGAATTTGAACAAAAAAGTAAATAAATTATTTATAACCCTTTCAATGGCAAGATTTAATACGGCTAATGTTTTACTTTAATTCTTGCGATATTAAGAGAATCTTGTATTCTTTTAAAATAAAATAAAATAAAATAATATCTTGTATTCTTATACATTAAACAATTTTGCGACCCTGTTTTTTTCATAAATGGCAGTCTTATTTTATCCTTTTTTTTAGTTAAATGTTCATGACAATTTTTGATAACCAGTTTAGTTCTTCTCTCATTTTTAAATTTATTTTTCATAAGAACTATTCTCATTGCTTTATTTTGTATAATTTCTAATTTATTTAAATTTCCTTCTTTTGCTAAATATAATATTGTTGATAAGTAATCTGCATGTGGAATAACGATATTTTTATTTAATTGCGCACCTTAGATAATGTACGGTTTGCTCTAACAAGGGGTTATGTATGTTAATGTGGAAATGACAAGCGAGTCAAGTGGGCGATTTCGCCGGAATGGACGGAATGCCTTGTCAAAATGGAATACTAGTGGCCAGAATACAAGTGCCTTGAAACTATGAATAATAAGAAACTAGAGATAACCTCTTCACTCGTCCACCGAGTCAAGTGACTCGCCAGACGACTTGAACACTTCGACTTGAAACTTTTATTCCAACTATTGAAGTGCGCATTTCGAAAGTCAAGTGCTAACGTGTTTGATTCAATATTTTTAACGTATTATTCTGTGACTACTGCCTGTAAAAAAACATTTAGATAATCTTCATATTTAAGTTTTAAGGAGGAAGTGAATAAAACATTGGATTAAGAAGACTTTGGTGAAAAATTAAAGATAGCTTTAAACTCCAAAAAAGCCAAAATTTCAAATCGAAAGGAATCCAACAATAGTAGAATATAATATTTTCCATATCAATTACTGTATGAATTAAGACAACAGCGGTATCATGCAGAGCGGCTACTCTGTAAATGTGATTAAAAAAATACATATTTCATTTTTATAGTATTCAAAGATAGTCAAACGAAATTTGTCAATAATTTTGAATACAAATAAATATCTTTCCTTGTAAATGCAGAGAAAAAAATCTAAGTTTAAAAATATTATTTTAGGGAAACACTTAAAAGCTTTATTATCACAGTGAAAGTTTTTTTCAAACTACTGTTATCCCTTTAAAAAAGAACAACAATATTTATAAAAAAAATATCACTTTAGAACTGTTGTGGAACTATTACACGAGAAATTGGTAATTTTGTAGATTTTTTAACGCTTATTACTTATAATATAATACAGAAAATATGTGTGGAAAATTTTACTTATCAAATTTTCAATTCCAACAGTCTTTACGTTTATCCATCTGGAAGGTAAATTAATTTAAAATTCGTTTTGTATTTAATGAAACTAATTAAAAAAGATTAAACAGGTATTTTATAAAACACTTTATTAATCTCAGTTGCTTATATATGATTCGTTTAATTTAAACTAAACATCCATAAAATATGTATTATGCAACCATTCGTATGAATATTCTGCTACTGAATAACGTGAAGTATTGAAAATTAAAATATTAATACCAAATCCAATAAAGATATTATAATATTTGGTCTATCATCACCACAAATTACAGTGAAATTTAATTTGCATTCAAACACAATTTTCTCTTTCAGTACAACCACTAATATCCAATTAGCTAAGCTTAATTGATTTGGGGAAATATAGGTAACATTTATTTATTGCTTGTAGCTTCGTGGAGTATCGTGTTATTAGCACTCAATACTTGAAAATAATGCTATTAATTCTAATAGGTGTTACTTAAGCATGATTTTGCGCTGGTAAATGTACGTAATTCTATTTTATACAATAATTAAATTGACGCAAATCTTTTATAATATTTTTTAATGTTTGTTATTTATATTTGTCACTTTTTTATATTAATTACTTGTTTTATTTGCCAATAATTTCAGAATTACCCTTTGCTAAATAATTAGGAATACTAAATAATAATTTAATTTTTAGATATCCTCGATTTCTGATTAAAAATAATCATTGATTAGATAAATTCTAAATATTGCATTTTAAAAGGTTATCATAAATGACGTCCATATAAAAAATTAACAGTTAAACATGTGAAATGGATCATATATGTACCTACTACCTTAACTAAAATAAAAATACTCGTAAATATATTCTTAAAATTAAATTATTATTAATAAACTTACTTAATACTTTTATCTTGATGTAAACATTATTTTTCTTTTCTTTTTACTAATCTAGAACGTATATATATCGACGTTTTAAAGACAAAACTCATCATTTACTAAATGTCACAATTATCTAAAAATCCTAAATTAACAAAATTATATTTCCAATACATATTTCTATCGTTTTGAAGTTTTGAAATATATTCCATAAGTTTAATTATGATAAAATTTTGGTCCGTTGATTTAAAAAAAAGTCGTTTTACTATTCAACCTTCATTTTTATGCGATACATTGCACCAAAAAGTGAATAGAAGACATGAAATTGATATAAAATTTTTGCATTTTACCTTAATTTTTTTACATGCAAACACATACACACACAGTTTGGTATATTTATGAAGAATTTCATGTATTCCTTAGGATTTGTATGTACAATAAAACTATGAATCGTCATTATTATAAAGAATTGCTGTTTTAAAATTTTTGTTGTTGTAGATAATGACAACATCTCTCTTAGATTTTCTACCTAAAAGCTCTAAATAAAGCTTATGTAATAAAGTACAAGTTTACGAAATGAAATGCAATTTTTAAACAATGTTTGAATAAATTTAAATTAAGATAAATGTGTGCAGTCAATTTTATAACTACAAGCATTTTTTCTGTAAAGAGTAAAAGTTAATATTGTTAGACAGGAACACATTTCTTGAGACAATTTCGCAATTTAGTGACCGTAGGTATTTAATGCAAGATGGGACTTAAGTCACTGCATTTCCCGTATCTAAATGTTAGATCTTTCTCGAATATCTAAGCTCCCTCATCGCGAATATCACATTACACCAATCAAGAGATCTTCTCATAATTAAAACCGAGAAATGTAGCATAAAACATGGCAAATTAATTAGGTGATTCACTGAAGTTTGAAATCTTTGGCGATAAAATTTAATTCAAAAACGAATAAACGCTCCCCGGTCATGGGAACCGGACGATTTGAATTTCCAATGATTTGGATTCATTATGTTTTGTAGGGAGTATTTTGAACAGTCGTTAAACGCTTCATTTGAGAAAAGTACTGATGCATCTCCAAAATTATTTAATTTTTTACATTTGGCTTTCATTCACTGCGTCATAATTTCCCACTTGGGTAAATAAAAATGATCAAGAATGAAGCATTTGACACTGCATCAGATTGACGAAATATTATATAAACTGATTTATTGACTTGGCGATTATTTTGTTTTACTCCAAATTTATAATTTAAATATTCAAATCAAATACTTATTTGAATCTACTAAAATGATGTAGGTACTTTGGTAGAATCAAATTGATTGAAATATTTAAAGTATAAATATTAACTTGATCAATACTCATATAATATGAAGGAAAGGTACTCGATCCTTTGCTCTTGTTCCTTAGATTTAGAAGTGAAATATTTTTATATAGATGATTTATAGGCCTCTATTTTTCTGTAGCAGGGACACCGAGTTACATATCTATACTCGTACAAGTTAGACACATAAATCACTGGAAATTGGTACAGTACCTTAAAGAAATATATTTATCGTATATTTACACTTTTTTCGATAAACATACATTCGTATTCGTACAAGTTAGACACATAAATCACTGGAAATTGGTACAGTCCCTTAAAGAAATATATGTATCGTATATTTACACTTTTTTCGATAAACATACATTCGTATTCGTACAAGTTAGACACATAAATCACTGGAAATTGGTACAGTCCCTTAAAGAAATATATTTATCGTATATTTACACTTTTTTCGATAAACATAAATTTGCATTTTTAAGATGTGATTTAAAAAAAAACTTTTGGCTACATTCAGAAATTACCGATCTAATTTGCAATCTAAACCCAAAATCTTAGAGTAAAAATAAAGAAAATAAACTCTTATTTCACCAAATATAAATAGACATTTTTCTAAGGCTGGTAAATGAATTTAACTCAATATATTCCAAAAATTTTGGATGATATTTTAGATGATATGATATTAAACAATAATATAAAAAAGGAAATGGGCAAAAATTGTTCATCAAAGAAGATATTCTATAAATCCAAGCAGGGTGCTGATGAACGGGATATGATTTTTTTGTATAATTGACAAACATCACATTTTATGTAATATGTATAATATTAAGTATATTTCATGTTGAAAAAAAAAGTTTCCTATGACCATATTTCTGTGTTTGAAAGAAATCATTATGTTGTGAAAGTACCCGTGAATAAGCCTCCAATAATGAGGTTTCTATGGGCTTTTGATTAGGCGTCAATTTTGTAATTTAAAGAATTAAAGGTTTTTTTTTACCTACTCACAATGTGTACAAAAGAAATATCGAATAACAATGTCGTAATCGATGTGTGAAGTACAAACCTTGTGATTTCCTTATTATCTAAACCTTATAACAAAAAAAAATATTACCAATTAAGATATTCGTACAGCAAAATCAAACAAACCTGACAACTTATAATCATATTTTTCGATTGTGTTGTATGAACGATTTTTATTTATTTATTATATAGGACATTGGATTATTCACCCTACGGATGACATGTGTATATAATATGAGATGAAGCATTATTCTTTTTATACGAAAGAATATGGAAACCTGAGTATCCCAGGGCTTACAACCTGGCATTTGTCCGGTTAAGGAGTCACTTCATACACTTGTCTGCCTCCGTGGTATAATGGTTAGCGTGTTTATATACCGTGCTGGCGGTCCCGTGTCCGATTCCCAGAGGGAGGTGAAAATAAAAATTAGTGATTTTACACTCATGTTTATTTAAATTACCCTGGACTGGTCCCTGAAACGCAAGACTGATCACCTTGCTTTCATCTGTTAACGATCAAGATTACACTGCGTCAATACGATGCAGTGCCTTATGCACCATTGGGTGCGGATAAGGGTTAGAAAAAAATTATTCACTTGTTCACCATTCTGCCTTTTATTGAACATATCTATTAATTTTTGAAAAATGTATTATAAATATGCAATGTTATTGGATTCCTTTCATATATTAGATGTTATTTGATAAAGAAGTATGGTTAATGTTGGCGGCGCCTTCAGTCGAGAAACTTGTGAAGTATAATTACTACACTTAAGTGTTCGGAATTATAAAAAAAATCCGAAACTTTTTAAATATATTTCAAAATATATTATTTATTTCTTTCGGCACTCACTTTGTGGTAAGATGAAATTGTAAATGAAAAACACATGTTTTTTACCTCTTGAGCTATATTTATTTTATTATAACGACTAGTTTTGGAAGCCATGTTTCCATATTCAGGTTTAAATATAAACTGAATACACTTTTGTTATTAAATATAATTAAATGGTATGTTTTTAAAATGTAGATGGCTCTATATGCATCTGAGGTGCCGGAATTGGCCATAAATTACAATATTGATACGCCGGCTGTAGTATTCATAGCGGGTAGCAGGTAAATCCTAACCGTTCCGTATAGATTTGCAAGATTTAAATAATTTACGCTCCAATTTAGAATCTCATATTTCGCAATTGACGCTGCACAGCCTCCGATTGGTCGACCGGTCTGACAGTTTGAGCCAATGGGGAGAGCGGATTTTTCTACTTGGCGACACAGTTCGACCCGTTTATCGATTAAGTTAAATGGCGCTCATATAAATATGTCGCTATACGCATGACATGATCTTTATCATAGACTAAACTACATGTGTATAGGTAGGTACTGGCTGGAGGTTCTTATACAGTGCTGTTCTGTTTTCAAATAAAGTAACATTTTTAAATAAATTGGGTATTTTATCTTTGGCTTAGTATATTGACAGATTATATTCCTTTGCTCAAGTTCTGCATTAAAAGATTACAAAGTCTCCTTTTAAATTAATTTTTTGAACATGTTGCCAGCTATTATTGAATTTCAATAAACGAGCAACTACTGTGGTATAATGTAAGTAATATGTGCATTTACGCTTAGTGAAAAAGTGAGTTTTTGTCATTTGTTAAAATCTCAATATTTTTCCATATTTTCTTTCATCTACGTTGAGATGTCAAAAAATAATTAAAAAGCATTGCCTATCCTAACTTACCCGCGTGACATTTAAAAACGCAATCGGTACCTACCTTACCTTTCTAAGTAGTACCAGCTTACCTTACTACCTACCTCTACTGCCTATTTACATGCATTATATGCATTTATAAATTCATATTTATAATTAATGCTTTTTTGCAGAGACCCACCAAGCTACCATATTACTCAATCCTTTCAACAACGTCATTTATCAAAAATGTAAACTTGAAACATGATTTTCATGAGATCGTTTTTAAAGTTTAAGAATATAATAAAATGTATTAAAAAATAAATATCAGCCATTTATTGATTTTTTTACTGTACAACAGATCTTTTTTGGTAAAACCTGAATGTTTTTTCTCCTTTTGAAAAATATTTAGTACATTAAAAAAAATTATTAAACAACAATTTTTCTTCAAAATGCAAAAACTACACTTTCTGCCCTGTAGCGGGTAAATATTAAGTTAAAAATATGCCGCTTTTGCTGGGATATGGTACATTTTCTGGGCATTCCAAAAACATGCACAACTGAAAATTGACAATTTTTTATTTATGACGTTCTTGAAACGAGTGAGCGATATGTGTCTTTTCGGTGGAGCTCTTTTAAAATACTTTTAAAATTATTTATACATATCCATTTTAACATAATATACACAAAAAAGGAAACACAATAGAAAAATATTGAGAATTCGTGCAAGTTAAGAGTAAAAGTTTGTATTAATCTTAACATCTTAAACCCAGTATAGTGCAGTGTTCCAAGATAAAACTACAGATAAAGGATGGATGCAGTAGGTACCTCATTTGACCCGTGCCAGGAGTCTTTATGATGGCATACGCAAGGAATAGATTTCCTTTTAAAGTCTCATATCTCATACTTTATTTCAGACCATATATCACGCACCGTATTAATTGACCCGACTGACGTTTTTCCTAGACGGTCATTCATTCGCAGTAATGGTGCTATGTGAAAATCATTTATTTTAATATTAATCCACTAAACAAATTTACTTGTTTTGAGCAATGAAAAGAATTTTTTTTCCGATGTTTTTGTTTGACAAAACATATTGATCAAAAGCAACATTAAAGATATAGATTGATACATACTTTGATTGAATATGTATTATTTTCCTCTTTAATAGATCATGTGTTTATAGTTTTAATTTATTATTTACGTTCATCTTCTTTTGTCTATGCTCATTGGCTTTTATTCTTGTAACGCGTTGGAATGGCGTTTCGTCACCTTTTTGTCATAGGTTTATATATTTAAAAAAAAAATCAAAATCAATCAGACTAAACAATGTTTGCGCTTGCGTAATTACAATCTATACCATATTTATATCTTTCGCCAATGATAGGAAAAGTTTCTTTTAACTTATTTAAATGATATTTCTATATAATTTGTTTTAGCTAAAAGCTTAACATGACACTTCATTTACTAGTTCCGGGACCTTTTTTGTTAAAAAAAAGCCCCGCTCATTGATAAACTTACGTCCAGTTACATAAATATATCAGGGTACAAATATATTAGAGTGAAATCGGGAATATTGTGAAAATTACTTCGATTAGCTGAGGTTTGATTTAGTAATATATGTATATTCTTTTTCTTCAAAACCTTACCCACACCCGATGGTGCATAGGGCACTGCATTTTATAAACGCAGTGTTATCGTGATCGTTAACACATGAAGAAAAGGCGATTAGTAAATATGACACAGCTCAGAGGATGATATATATTTTTTAAATATGTTAACATTTATTACATGTAAAAAAATCTGCATTTTGGATTACTGAAACTTATCATTTGATTTCGATAGATGAGTTCATGTTTTCATTTTTTCGTTATTGAATAGCGTAAGCGTTTATATCAAATTTCAAATTTATGTGAAAAATTATTTTCTCTTATAAGTTTAAGTTCGAAATCACGAGACTGCATGTTTAGGGTGAATGCAGTATAGTCGCGAATAGTCGCACTAAAAGGACGCTGCCGAGAGCGGTACGGCAATAAATTGATGTCAATACTAGCACAGATTACTATCATTTATTACAAATACATACATAATACCTACCTCACATTATAATCTAGCTAGTATATTTTAAATTCCTGGAGATAATATTTCAATTCCGATTCATATTACACGAAGAGGATCGTGACAAAGTAAAATTGAACTGATCCATTTTTAACTAAATGACTTCATACAAATTGTTACTTTATTTTAGTGACCAAGATTTTAATTTGCTAGTTTCGAGACGTAACTATCACTTTATCAGGACTATGACAATCAACGCACCAGCATGCGTGCCTTCGCCTCTTTCACATGCATGCATCTCTTCATACATATCCGCCGATTATTTCGACCCGATCATTTTCAAGTATTATATATATTTGATCGGCTAAGTTTTCCTCAATCTTTCTATTACTTACTGCTTCTATTACTTACCAAATTCGCCTTATACATTTGTTTAAGTGTTTATTCGTCACTCATTTGATTCACATGCCCAAACCATCTCAACACATCTTTCTTAATTTCATCGATAATAATAATAAAAATATATTTTTTTGATAATTTACATAGCGCCATTTTCGTAAAATACTACCTCAATGGCGCTTATACACATATGGATTATGATATGAAAATCATAAAGTAGATAAAAAAATATGAAAGAAAAACGAGTCTGAAGGGGGGAAAGCTTAAGGGGGAAAACTAAATTCGCTTCATATTTTTTTCTCCACTTATTTGATTCACGCGCCTAAATCAAACCCAAAGTAAAAATAATATATTTATTATGTACCAAACGTAAGCACCTACCGGGATGTCGTCGGTGATAAAATTTACTATCGTAGCTTGGTATTGATTTTCAATACCTGTAATTATAACTTTAGTATCAAGCTGATTTAATTACTGTTATTAATAAATTACCAACAGCAGAATATGATTTTATTGCTCTTCTAATTGATTATTAAAAGCAGTTTTCGTAAAGCTGAAGCAAACTATGTCAAAAAAAGGTTAGTATATTTTGACCTCCGGGGAATCAGGAGAGGTGAGGAGAGATCTTCCTTTTTCTTGCTTCACACACATGCATCATACATTTTATTGGATGACACCTCCCAGCGGCAGACTTTATGATGGCATCCTATTAGTGGAATGGATTATTTGACTGCAGTAACTTTGGGCTTAGCTGGCGGCCGTGGTGACCATGCCTCAACTCTCCAACAAACAAATAATAAAAATTAAATCTCATATTCGAATTAATAAACGGTGGATGTATCTCGGCCGTTAATACCCTGAAGTGGCATTTGTAAGAATGTGGAGAAAACAGGGCTGTGAAAAACACTAAAACTTATGCTAGTTTTTTATATTTTTATATGGAAATTGCATTAATTATTTACCTTGCTTATTATGTACAAGGTTTATAGATCATTAATTGGATTTTTGCTTCTTCTAGCTAATTGAATATGTTTTTATTACTAAAATTATACTAGTTGATCTCAATGTACGTGAGTGAATTTCAAATATTAAATTAGTTTGAAATTCATAACGATTACTTTTAAAATTGTGATTAGTGATAAAAAAGAATGTTTTATTAAAAAAAATATTAAATGTCTCGTTATTATTAATTTTTAGTAACTAAATTTATTAAATTTGTTTCATTTTAACATGTTATATAGTAAATAGGTATGTAAAAATTCGGCAAGATAATTTTTATCAGGATATTGCTAACTTCATTTATTTCATTAAAATAAAGCAATAATAAAATATTTATTTTTAAAAACCAATATCTATTAAAGTCTTAGCAAATTTATGTCTATAAGGAGTAGAAAATTATGTAATATACTTTTTTCAAATAAGAAAAGTGTTTTATTTTCATTAAAATTTACACAAAACAGTTTTTATTGATTCATTTTTACTGTTTTTTATTAAGTCATAAAATCAAATATTGGAATTAATATATCATTAAAAAATAGATGCAAATGACGAGTTTTGGAGAGAATTTGTAATACCTACTGCACAGAATGCAATGGAGTGGAACGTAATACTTCATTGCATTCTACGCAACAACCCTGCATTTTAGAATATCGTGCAAGTCTCACATGGCGCTAAGGAGCTCCCTCTCAACAGGGGAGGCCCAACACATCACCCATAACTTACCCTCCACCCAGTGAGAACGTGTCCCCTTTGTTTTGTACCACCTTAACACGCAGGTTTTATAAGGCATCATATCACGAGTGACGTTTATTCACTTATCAGCGACTTATTTACTAACGTTATGAGTCGAGAACGATATTTACATCTCGCGTCACACGGGATAATGTCATAAAGTATCCAAATTATGTTTTTGTAATGAAAATCATAACAGTTATAGAAATATTTACTGGATAGAGCAAGTTACATGATATTTTAGTGTGTTTCTGGAATGATTGTTATGTAACAGACACTATCGGTGTCAATATTACATTATTTATTTATTATAATACATACATACGTGTATAAGTACGTTTGTTTAATAAATACTCGTATAAACATGTAAGCGTAAAAATATTACTACTAAAATAACATATTAACACAATGATTGATTATGTTTTATTTATTTTCATGTTTAATGAAGGAACGAGGATAAACTAACTATATCCTTGATTTAAGGGAAATCCAGCATCCTCATGGAAACCCCATCAAGGAATGAAGGAACAGCACAAAAATAGCCACAAAAAACTTGTTGTATATTTATATTAGTCAATTACTATCGTATCGCTATAATCCGTAGTGTCTAACTCCATCTAAGCTTACATTAAAAAACATGTAACTCAAATGTTTCAAATCAAGATGAGAAGATTTACTAGGTAAAGTGAGGGATATTAAAACATCTCTCTCGTTTCAAAACAGGATTGAAAAGAACTGGCTTTATAATTTTTTTTTATTAAAGTTCGTGTAAATATTCTATTTTTAAAGAAAACATTTGTAAAAGGTATCGGAAATATCAATTTTCAATATAGGTAAATATTAATTCTAGTACCATCAGAATTGACCGTAACATATAATTAACACAGACGGATCTAAATACAGAATGTTAAATTTAGTATGCCCGCCAATGAATACATAATAATTATAATACTTGAGTAAGTATGTCCTTTTTTTCAGGGTTAAAGCTGACATCAGTCGATACAGGTACAAATATCGATACTTATAATAGCCGACGTTTCAGCTGCCAATGCATGAGCTTTCATCAGGGCTATCATCAACTATTTGTGATAATTTAATATATCATATCGCTCACTCCTTTCAACAATGTCATTTATCAAAAATCGTCAATTTTCAGTTGTGTATGTTTTCGGAATGGCCAAAAAATGTACTATATCCCAGCAAAAGCGGCATATTTTTAACTTAATATTAACCGGCTACAGGTTAGAAAGTGTTGTGTTTGCATTTTGAATAAAAGGCATCGTTTAATTATTTTTTTAAATATACTAAATATTTTCTAATGGAGAAAAAACATTCAAGTTTTACTTAAAAAGATCTGTTGCACAGTAAAAAGTTCAATAAGTGGCTTAATATTTATTTTTAATACATTTGATTATATTTTTAAACTTTAAAAACGATCTCCTGAAAAATCAAGTTTTTTTATATATGACGTTGTTGAAAGGAGTGAGCGATATGTATGTATCTCGTAATCCCGAGTTTGTATTTCTTATATCAGCTCTGATGGCGTTAGAAATACCTGTATGCAAGCCTATCAATAATATTTAGATTTTATCGATGTCATATTGATGTCTTTAATGCGGAAATAGATAAATAATAACATGTCCTTACAATCAAAATTTCGAAATAAAAATCATTCATCTGCACGAAAAGATAAAAGCACATGATTTTTTGTTGTAAAACCTGATATTGCGAATATGAAAATTAATTCAATTGATTCTTTTCATTGTTGCAAAGATCCATTCGTATCCATGAGAAGATAGTGTTTCAAGGCGAAAAATAATTATTTTCCTAATTTTATAAATGAATCTTGTCAAAGAAGTTTTATAAAAAAATGTTAAGGAGAAAAATTTCAGAGGTCACCAATTAAAATTAATTAAAAAAAATTTTTTTTTATTAAAATTACACACAATTATACACATAAAAAACACTCACAAACACAAATACAAAAATACATATTTTCGAAGAGACATGATTTTTTCGTGAATTGTGAATTTTATTATACTTTTTTATTTATTTGGCTTTTGAGGCTTGTCTGCAGGCATGACAGTAAGGATATGGAAGGTAAATGTGAAAAATACATCACAAACAGGCAAATTAATTGAAAATATTTAAAAAAAAAATACTTTGCAATTGGCGGGAATCCAGCCCGCAATGCCAATTTCCCAGTCGAGCGTCGACCCAACTACCCCACGGCGCCTGCCTCTTCAAGATTTAAAATATTTTTCAAAAATTTACCCCACTTGTTTACATCTTTACACAGTAATGTGGTAGACAATCGTGAGTAGAATGCTAAACTATAATGAATGGCCAATGATAGGTCGTAAGTTTTGTAAAAACCCAGACATCCATTTTATTCTTCATCTATGCACATGTTAATGCTAACTTTAATATTTATTCAATATTACCCTGGACTGGTACCTGAAGCGGAGGGCTGATCACCTTTCCTTCATGTGTCAACGATCAAGATAACACTGTGTTTATATGACACAGTGCCCTTTGCACCATTGGGGTGCGGATAAGGGTTTTATTTTATTATTATTCATTATATATTAATTTAATTTTTAACTTATTCCTCGAGTTTTATTAAGGTTTACCTTAACGATAATTTGCGTGCAGATGCTCACTGGCGTTACGTTGAAATATTACGTAACGAGTTGGATTCACCAATGAGAACTATTGATTTTAATGTATATTGGTATGTAAACATTTATTTATAACATAAAGGAGAGTGAATGCTGGGAACAAAGTGAATGGTGCACTGAAATCAGTTATAGCAAATAAAAACCTATCAGCGGGAGCTAAGCTGGCAGTGCACAACGGAGTCCTGGTTTCAACTCTAATGTATGGAAGTGAAACGTGGAGTTGGCAAAAGAAGGATGAAAGTAGACTGAATGCAGTCGAAATGCGATCTCTCAGAAGAATGTGCGACAAAACGATGTATGATAGATGTGCGAATAGTGAAATAAGCATAAGCATTATCGATAAAATTAAGAAAGGTGTGTTGAGATGGTTTGGACATGTAGAACGAATGAGTGAGGAAAGAACGGTAAAACAAATTTATGAGGCGAATGTAATTGGAAAAAGAAGCAGAGGAAGACCGAGAAAAACATGGCACGATCAGGTATGTCAAATACTTGAAAGTGGTCAGGTTAGGAGTCGTAACAATCGGCGGGTATGTATGAGGAGATGCATGAACTTGGAAGAGGCGAATAGTATTTGCAAAGACAGAGTGGTGTGGCGTTCTATTCTCTCTGCCTACCCCTGCGATGAAGCGTTGTGATGGTTAGTTAGTTAGTTATAAGTATGTTGAGATATCGATAAAAAAAGTTAATTTTATTGTAGTTGTTGATAATATTGGTTAAAATGAGTTGGGTACACCTGAAGCCATCTAAAGCCATTAGATATGATAGGGTTACGGAAATTTAATATTTTATTAGATTCTCTGCAGGTGTTATCGGGGATATCATTATGTATGTCTAAATTAAATGACATCGATATATTTATTTATTTATTTTGTTTTATAAAATCATAATATTTTTAACGAACATTTTGAAAGAATAATTGTAGATTTTATCTTAAGCATCTTTTGAAACAACTGCAAGTTTTTATGGCTTATTCGTTTTTTGGGGAGAAAAGACCCGATAAACATTAAAAAAACATAATTGATTGAAATCCAATCCCAATACTGCAAAATTCATTCAAGGCTCTTTAAAATTTGCTCTTTTCCATAATTCATATTTTCTAGCATCAGTTATTTAGTACCTTATTTATTTTTTACAAAAATGTTAATAAAATTAGTATATTACCACTCACCGTGAGTACGGTGAGTGGTTATATACTAATTTTATTAACATTTTTGTAAAAAAATAAATAAGTAAAAATGACTAACCACAAAGTAAATGCTTTAAATATTAATAATTTTAAGAATATTTAGTACCTATTAAAAATAATAAGTACCCATTAATGATCAAGATAACACAGCGTTTATATGTTGCAGTGCCCTATGCACTATTGGGTGCGGATAAGGGTTCGAAGAGATGAAGAAGAAAAATCATGCTGGATTTTCATTATAGGTTTACAATAATAACTCGAAAACTTATTTACAACATTTTGAGTGTGTCCAAATACTTGTACACAAATCTGGACTATCTCCAATTATAGGAGCCATCTTTCATCTTAATATTATATTTAAAAAAAAAAGAAATATTATATTTTAACAGCAACAACAAAAAGTGATTTTATACTAAACAGCCTTCGAGGAATTAAAGAGGAACCAAAATGTATTAGGCGTTTCGAATCTAACAGCAAAAATTTCTTCCGGTCAACGGTAATATTTTTTAGGCGCCTTACTAATAATATGGTTTACCATAGGTGTAGGTCAAACGTAAAATAATAATAATAAGTATTTACTGTGCGTCAACTCAAACGTAACAATATAAAGCTTTTAAGTAATTGTTATGATATTTTAACATCTTCGAAGCCTTGAGGATGGTTGTTACAATGTATACCGAACCACCAGAAGGAAGAAGTTCACGACCTTAACTCAAAGAAGAAAGTAGATACAATAGTTGTTTAAAAAAATCAAATAAGGTGTTTGTGGCCTTGCATTGACTTGTATTGATTTGCATAATAATTCTGCAAAGAGGAAATGATAGATAATTGAATTGAACGCCTATAATATTATACTCTTTGAGTAAAATATTACAAGAAAACAATTCGTCATAATTTGCATGTGGATACTGCTTTGATAGATGAAAAAAATCACTTAACGTGCACTATTGACCTCGCATGGACTTTAACGGTGAAGTCATGTTCCCATTGAATATTATTCCTGCGCTCCTAATAGATTCGAAGGTCAAACCATCCCTTTAAATCGGTGATTAGTCATCTTTATAACATATCCCTTAATCATCGTCTCGATAATGCGAGAAGCGCGCCGCAACAAGACCTGGAACCAAAATTATAGCTTGATTTAATCGCCTGGTTAAGGGGAAGAAATCTTTTGATAATAAGACTAGTTATTGGTCAAGCATTAAGCTTCGGTTTGGTATTTGCAGGTACTGTTGCTGTTGTGTCCAGCCATTAGATACACGGGTTCTGACAGTGGTGTAGTGCAGGATATATAATTTTCAGATTTGAAAGGTCTAACAAAAATAAATTTCATGAGCAAGAAGGAGAGAAAACTTTTGTTATTTTTCCACGCAGTGATCCAGTGTATCCCTTTAAAACTGATTCGATTAATATTAAAATAATATTATCCTTTTAAAACAGTATTCTTGTGCACAATTTTACTTTGAAAATACCACTTTTTCTTAAAATTAAGAGTGGCAGGTGTTTCGATGCGTTTAAAAATAATGCAGAATACATATAAATACGTGTCACAATAGATTCTAATAAATGGTGGTATTTGCCAAGTGAAACAACAATGCAAAATAAAAAAATCCATCAAAATTAATTGAAATAATACTGTAAAAGTTTTTATGCATTTTCTTAATAATGTTATGAATCAACATGGGCTGGTAGCAGAAATTTGGAACTGAACTGTTTTATTTACAACATTTTGAGTGTGTTCACTCACTTAAAATGTTGTTAATAAATTATCTGGTCAAATTATAAGCTTAAATAATAAAAAAGAAAATGGTGTTTTCTGGCGTTTCTCACGTGTGTGACTATAATCCAGGATTTGGACCTCACACACTAATATAAGAGTTTCTGCTTGATAAAAAGCTTTTTTACATCTCACCAATAGATGTCTGTAGTGAATTTCTAATGATTCAAGAACAAGGTTTCTAAATTGGTTCATATATATAGAACATCCAAGAATTTGAGTAGTGTGGTTGTCAATAATGGGTAGAATTGGTGAATGTTACAAGTGGGTTACAAGTGATCACTTAAACCAGCCTATGACTATGACTTCATATTCTTCTTCATCTTTGATGAGTTGTCAAAAAATAAAATGATAGTTTTATCTTAGCAAACCAGGATTTTGTTGCATTTCTGTGGATAAGAATAAGAAAAGAGAACACAAAATTCTCCCGGAACAGCTACACCTCTGGATACTGCAGTTGGCATTTGACCCAGAACGTGCGACACCTATGGGAATAAATACCTGTTGCCTATCCACTGTCCTAGGAAGATGGTCGTCGTACGGACATGTACTAGTACGTAGGTGGGTTGTACGTTGTACAGTGTGTTCAGGGTACTGAAGGGTTAGGCAAGGCATCTGAGAACGCTAATGAGTGTGTTCCCAGACCAGCAGTCTATAAAAAAATATTAGAAGCTCGCTTCAATAAATCGAGAACCAGCATTTTTTTACTTAGTTGCATACAAATTTGTCAGTACTTACGAATAAGCTTTGTTAAAAATTTTGTTAACTAACTACTTAGGACTAAGGGTATAATGCTAGCGGATATATAGTGGTTTATTTTAAATCATTCTCTAGTGTAATATTTATGTGTGTAAATTATTTTTATACATGATTGTGAAGTATGTTCGCCTGATATTTAATACTTTATAATGATCATAATAGTTTATGTTGGATTCATTAAGCGATAGTTGCACTACTTTGAGTTATATTTACAAAAGAATATAAAATAACCTTATTTTCAAACCTTTATCGACACTTGATGGTGTATAGAGCACTGCATCATATTAACGCAGTGTTATCTTAATCGTTAATTCATGAATGACAGGTGATCAGCCCTCCACTTCAGGTACCAGTCCAAGGCTACATAAGTATTAGAGTGAAAATATCACTCATATTTATTTGACCCCCCCTGGGAATTAAAACCGGGATCTCCAATACGATAGCCGAAAGTTCTAACCATTACACCACGGAAATGGACAGAATAAGAATAAGAAGATAATAATACTGTAAAATAAAGTGATAATAATAATTAAGAAATAATAATATTAGAGAGATGTTATACGAAGTTCAGCTCGTTAGTGCTTGTAATAAACGTAGCAACACTGAACTACAATAATTGATATTAAAAAGACAAAAGTTTTCTTAATATTAGACTTTATAAACCATTGAAATTAGTAATTATAAAAAAAAAATTACATCAATTTATATGTGAGCTTTCAATTTTTCTGAAAGATGGGCTTATTTACTATGATGTAGAGTCTAGTAGGCTCAATTCAATACAAAATAATATATATTTGTAAATAAGTTACTGTTTTATAATTTTATTACTCCCGGTGTTGCAGCCTGAATTGAGAGCGAAAAATACCCGATAATTTAAAAGTCCATCATGATTAAATATTATTTTAATATTTTTTTGTGATTAAAAATAATTGTGTGGAATTTTACAAAATGAAGTATTCAATCAATATTAAGTTAAATGCTTTGAATGATTAATATTCTTTGACAACGGATATACTTAATATGAAAAGAGCAGTAAAAGCTTACATATTTATGGAGTGACCAATCCACCTTGTAAAATTAAAATATTAAAGCTTTCGATAATGACCTTCCTATTAAATGCCGCGCACGATAATAAAATGACCGACATTTTGTCGTCCCGAGACTTCCTAAGGAGCTAATAGTTTCAAAAGTCCATCTGTCCGTCATTTTGTTTAACTTAGGATTCGTAACAGGAATTTATTGACCAATAATATTTAATTTCGTCTGCGATAAAATATGAATTTACGGTGATCATAGATGGCAGACCCGACTATTTGTATGGTAATTTGGTGGACCAAGATAAAACCATTCTAGTGAATACTTAACAAGGTAATAAGTTATAATATAAAGGGAAGGGACATAGTTATTTCACAAGTTTGTTCAATTTTATCGTACCCAATTAATATTTTTCAGGCGGGTTGAAAATACATCTGATCATAAAAACTGTACTTTAATACATAAATGTGCTACCAAAATGTATGTTTGCTCATTATGATTAAATTATACGCCGTTGACATGCGTTCCTCCAGACAAATATGTTGAAAAATCGTTGTATGACAGAAAGACTAGGAGTGTATGTCAGGACAGAAAAGTGAGGTGTTCCATCCTCTCTTCTTACCTCTGCAGGGAAACGGCGTGATGCTACCATAACTAGTACTAATACTATTAGGAGTACTAATACCACTAGTACATTACTATTAGTTGTATTAAATTATTTAAAATAATTTTGTATTTCGTCATAAAAAAAATCTTACTCCTAAAATTGCGAAGTTTAAATAAGAATATTATGTATATGGACACTTTCGAAATAAATTATACTCTAAGATCAAATGAAATGAGATTTAATGTAAATGATTGTAATTTAACTTTCAATAAAGCCATACTTAAAATGTTGACAAATTAAAGCCTATTATTCATTCCCTTATCCTCACTTAGTTGTACATAGTAGCCTTGATTATTATGTGGATGCAAGGTTATTAGTCACAAACTGCTGATTTTGAATTTAAGAGTGGAACATATTTGATGGGATACAAATAACGTATGTGAAGAAGCTCTAGGTGAAGAACCGCTTCACGGGTGCCAGAAAAGCTGGTGAAAAAAAAAAAAAAGAGTTTATGAACGTAATTTGAATGAAACTCTAATTTAAGTACTACTCTGTTCACAAATTATACGTTAAATTATAGTATCTGCTACTAAATTATCATTTTTTTGAATACTATTGGAGAAAAAATATTTTTACGAGATCAAATCCATTCATAATTACAAATTTATTTTATCTATAGCTTGTATAACCTGTGAAATCTCACGATTCTCTTTATTTCATGAATAAACGTCATAAATAAAAATTAAAATCAGGAAAACATTATTTTGGCAATTTTAAAACGGAACATTGATAATGCCTTTAAGTATCATATTTATATGCTTCGTATTTTATGTTTTTAACACGTTATCTCCGATATCACAGGGAGTTTCGAATGAAATGGTTAAAATCATGAATCATTTACTTCGTACAATTTAAATTCAAAATGAATAGATTTTACCACAAAGTGACTACTGAATCAATTTATGAGAATGGATTATTTCATTTTAAATTTGTATAAGAACTTTTGTGAAATTAAATAATTAAAAACGAAGTAAGGGATTACAATGAAAATTATTAAATTTGTGTTTAAATGGTTCGGTAATACGACACAAACATATTATAATTTGGAATGCAACGTGTGTGTTTATCTCAATTCATTGATGAAAGAATTTGAACCAATTTTTTACATACGTTTACATATAGTTCTCATATCTTCACCCCGTGAATTTTTATGTAAAAATTAATTTTGTCATAATCTATCCTGTGTTAATTAAATGTTCTCAAGTTAATTAAAGTAAACAAAATAAAATATTTCTATTAAAAATATTGTACTATCATGTATGTAATATATTCGGCACATTTTTATCATCATAATCTTGGTAATTTAATATTTTTGGGTATAATAACCACCTATTTAAGTGAATAAATCATTTTGTTTTTTGTCTTTTGAATATACATAAATTTAATAAATAAATAATACGTAACGTCAGCGATTCTAGTGATTTATAATTTATAGGGAAAAAAATCATACTATATATTTTTTAAACACCATGTATAATGCGAACGACGTGACGCGGCACGTGACAGGTGCAAGAACTCAAGTAAAGCAACTTGACCGAAAAATGACTTTGGAAATGTATTATGGAAATTAAAAATAATTTGCTTGTTCCGAGATACAATTTTTACCGATTAAATTGAAATAATTTAGTAAAATTAATAAGCATACCCTTTGAAATTTCTCAGTAAAAAACCTCACGTCAAAATATTTTTAGACATTAGTTTAAAATTATAAAAGGGTTATTTTTCTAATAAAAATTTAAAGGTTTCTAACATTTAGGCTTTCCGTTCACATTTAGGGAGTGTTTTATTATATAATTAATTATTATCTATACACTTAATCAATTTTATATGTTGATGGTTTCGCTGAAAAAAATCTAAAAATCATTCCTATTATATGCATTTATTTCTCAATAGCGTTGATTATTTGTTGAAAATATGGTTTTTGAAAAACACATGTTTTCAAAGCCTTCATAGTGAGATAATTTTTTAAAGGGTTTTTCAATTAATAAAAATATTATGTTAAAAAATTGTAAATTCAATTTAAGATATATATTTTTTTAAATGTGGCAATACTTGGATAGCAATATTGAGGTTAAGATATTCTTTATTACACCGAAATAGTATGTCTTAGCGCGTGACATCACCTTCATAGCAGATATTATTATCAGGGTATAAATTAAACAGCTTTGCGCTTAAGACGGGAGTACGGCCTGGTGTTCACGTTAAAAAATATTATTTGTTTCACTTTTTCTCCTAAAACCTTTTAAAGAAGCTTTTCAACTCTCACAATTACAAATTTGTATAAAAATCATACACTCTTTTCTAAATATAATGTACATTACTTATTTTAACTGCAGACAGTTGGTAGAATTCCATATTGAATTGTTGGGTTGTATATCCAAAATTAAACAAGGATCATTGGATTGAATTCTACATTTATTTATGTATATGTTTGACCTGATGTTTGATAATGTCTCCTAAGATCAAATCTAGTGTTTGATAATGTCTTAATAAGACAAAATGCGTCACGTATTAACATATTCATAAATAAATGTAGAACTCAATCCAATAAACCTTGTTTAATCTTGGATATATTACCTAACAATTATGTACATATTTAGATAGTAATGTAGTACAAGTATGATGAACAAAATGTAAGCAACGAATATAAAATATGAGTAAAAATAAAAACACACAAATGTTTGTAATCAAGGAAAAGAAGTATCAATTAATTTATTAATTTGATTCAGTCAAACACGTTTCCTTAAATACCTTCAAACAACTGCGTTTTGTCGGAAAATGCCTAAATACAGTTTTTTTTATATATAAAAATAAGAGCAATTTTTTTTATACAATAATTTCGGGTTGAATATAAATAATATTTAAATATAAAACGTATACTATACAAAATAAAAATAAAAATTGGATGCATCTTTTTGTTGTTGTGAAAAGCTTTGAATTGTAATCCTACGGTACTCTTTTTTAATTCTTTTTCATCAAACCCTTATCCGCACTCCAATGGTGCATAGGGCGCGGCTTCATATAAACGCAGTGTTATCTTGATTGTTAACACATGAAGGAATGGTGATCAGTCCTCCACTTCAGGTACCAGTCCAGGGTATATTGAGTGAAAAAATCACTTATATTTGTTAGAGGCCGGGTTCCATTTCCAAGGGTAATGGAACCCGGGACGGAGGTGGAGTATTTTTTAATACCATCATATAATAAAAGACTCTCCTCTTAAGTCCAGAGAGGCTTGGTTCCTCCATATCTCAAGTTGACAATGCGGTTTCCTAATATCAGTCGGACATTGTATGGTGCAGGTCAGAGGTCGGATAGACTGCGGCTGTGAAATCACACCAAATGGATTCTAGATGTTTCGATAATGGCACGAGAACTTCATTTTGTTTTATTGATTATTACTTATTTTTATCTTTTTTTTCAATCTCCATACATGAACACCCAAATTCCGCTAGAAAAAACACAGTAATTATACAAACCACATCAAAAAGATGTTGAAATATTTCAGTGCGAATATTTCTTAAATTTAACCAATGAAAAATTTCACTTTTTTTTACATTTCATCAAAGAATATTTAAAATCATTTTAGTAAGTAAATTGTATTTACATTACAAAACCGAGAAGAAGATGAAATAATACAGCGGTTCTACTTTCCCCTCTTCAGACTCAGCCGATTCACGAAGTTTTTCTTTAATGTATATTTTAATCTATTATTATCATTTTCATATCCTAATACATATCTGTATAAGTGCCCTTGAGGTAGTATTTTATAAAAATGGCTCAAAGTTAATTAAGAAATTAAAAATTAAACGTTAATTATCAAAAAATATTATATATATTTTTAATTTTAATGTAAGATTTAATAAAACTTGAACTTAATTTACCCATGCTAGCGTAAGCTGTATGTATACTTGCCAGTTAAGTGTAGGTACTGAAAAACTCAAAAAAAAAATTACAAGTTGATAATATAGAATTATTGACAGTAGAATTGGAATAATGTTACAAATTTGCAAAGTAACTAATTATGTAATTGTATTATTTCTCATTTATGTCGCCTACTTTCAAAATCCACCAGATCCAATTTTATAAGATTTTAAAATAAATACTCTATCGGAATGCCAATTGTGGGTTTCATTGTATAAAATATTTATAAACTTGAAAACCCTGCTAAAAATATTTAAAAACAGCTTTGTATTTCAAATTCCGCTATATTCATGGAACTTGCTTTCTGACCCATATCGGCCAATCAGAGAGCGGGGATAGGTCAACAATTAAGATGACGTCACCATCGGTTTGTGTCTCGTGTTTTTTTTAATACTGAACAAAATAAAATAAAAAATGGGAAAATACTCTATTATATTGTATTTTATTTAAAGACAAATCTATTAAACATAAATGTTATCCGGAGAATTTAGCATTTTTTTGAAAATCGACTAACATGGATCTGGCAGATTTTGAAAGTAGGTGACACAATTATATGATCAAGAGGCTCGTAAACAGCAACAGTAGCTTTGAAAAGCTAGTAGGTACAAGTGTGAGTATGTAACCCCTTCTATCTTCCATTTCATCTTATATAGTATCTACCTATTAATTATCTTCCTGAATGTTCAGATAGCAGTATTCTCCGCACTGTGAACATTTTTATTACGTCATCCAAATTTCCATATTAATAATCTACTTTTAGAACAATAACTCTATTGCATAGCTGATTTCGGACTTTATATAATTTAATGAACGATTGAGTTTATATTGCGTCGCTTCAAAGCAAGCATTAAGGTAGGCATAAAGATCATCCGTGTTAGTTCATAAGGAATTCTCACGAGTGGTGGTATAATTTTTTTAAAAATAGTAAAGGATATTGGCACCATAAATCTAGCTAGGACACAAAATACCGAACCCTCTTCTAGTGGAACAGAAGGCCTGTTAACGATAGTTAACAGTGCGGTTTTTCCTGAGGAGTTTTTCGTGGTTTTCTTCCAGCAATGAGCAAAAGCTTGGAAATTCCTGATTGACCCACACAAGATTATCCCCATTGTTCTCAACACAGATTAAAATAAAACATGTTCTATCTAGAAAAAACAAAAATCCACTAATTGATCTATAAACCTTACACATATTAAGCAAGGTAAATATAAAATGCAACTCCAATCTTAAAAAAAATTGAGTAAAAGAAAATGACAGTTTTATAATTTCAATCTATAATAATAATAATCTACCAAACAAATAAAATAAAAAGATAAATCTCTTGGTATCAATAAACAACTTTTCAGTTTTTTTTAAACAATATGTACATATACATAAGTACCTACCTCTTACTCGTTACGAGTAGAATATGCCGGAATTCGCCGAACACTACACTCGGACGTCAGATGTAGATGTTCAATGGCTGTAGAATATGTCCAATGTAAAATCATAGGTAGTTGTCAGAGCTTTCAACACTGTCCTTCCCGCCTTGTGGGAAAGCTTGTGTAAACAATACTAGTACCTACCCGTTGGGGGTTACGTTACCTTCAAAGGTATTATAATTAATGAAAACTAAAAATTGTAATCAGCTTTAAACAAATAGTGTTTTTATGAAATGGAAAACCTCAGTTAGTGTTTAAAATATTTCAAAAATGCATTTAACTACATATTTATAAATTATATAAACCAACAACATTAATATCTCAATACAGACAAAGATGTTTAAAAAATAAAAATATTGAAGTTATAAGGGTATTTACGGGGTTTACGACTTGTTTTTGGATGGTTTAATCGACTACTTTGTCCGCTTTGCAAAATTCACCACCAAAATACACGAATGACAACTACTACCACCATAATGCCGTTTCTCTGCAGGGGTAGACAAAGAAGATGGAACGCCACACTCTTCTGTGCTGACATATACTCCCAGCTTCCTTCACGTCCGTACATCTAGTCACAATGTCTTCTGATTACGTAGACTTATGACTCCACATAACTCAAATTTCAAAAGTTGTATATATTTAAAGTTACATAATTATGATTCGATACACAGTTAAAAGTTAAGTCAAATTGGAGTTCAATCGATCAATTTAAATATTTTTATATTTACTACCTATGGACCATCTGGGTGCAAATAAGAGTTAAAGAAAGAGATAAAGCTTTTGATCTCGTTTGTAATAAAACATGGGAACTCTTTGATTGTCTAATGCGCCAACGATTCACTACGGTCGACATTATGACTGAAGAAATTTAATATAATCAAAATCACAGGCTAAAAAAAATCTATAAGTCAAATTGTTTATGTTTTTTTAACCCTTATCCACACCGCATAATGGTGCATAGGGCACGAGTTCATATAAACTCAGTGTTATCTTGATCGTTTACACGTGAAGGAAAGGTGATCAGCCCTCCGCTTCAGGTACCAGTCCAGGGTAATATTGAATAAATATTACAGTGAAAAAATCACTTATATTTATTTGATCCCCCCTGGGAATCGAACCCGGAAATGGTAGCCAAACATGCTGACCATTACACTACGGAGGCGGTTAATGTTTACAGCCTTAAAAAATGATTAATTATGATTTAATTGAAATGTTTATTATACAAAGTTGAAATGAATTGTCTTGTCATAGGATCTGCTGACATCTGGCATTGAAAAATATGTTCGAATTAAAAGTACATATATATCTACCGCAAAAATCTAGAAACCTTTTGTGAAATTCCAAGTATTTGAAGTGATACAAATAACCCGAACCCCTTTACTCGAATTACAAAAAAGCACCTAATAAATTTAATGACAAGAGTATTAATTCCCTGAAGTAGTTGGGATAAATTAATTCAGATAACACAGGTTTAAGTAGTCTGTATAACTATTTGTAAAAACTCGTTTGTGTGTCTGTGAGAATAATTTACGAATCCTGCGCACACGCCATACGATTTTGTTGACTGCAGATAAAAGGGCGTATTCCTAAAAAATTATAATCACCTTATATTTTCAAACTATCGGGTAGTTGTAGTAAAAACGCTCTAGTTGTAGTTAAAATGCAAGATTTCTGTTTTGTAAAGAGCTTGGTGAAAGTTTTCTCTACTAAAATATAATTTTTCTTTTCCTTGATTATGCTGCAACATACATTACTTAAACTCAAAGAGAGGTTTGTACCATGTATATTATTTCATCATTTTTCATTTAAAAAATTTTAAAAAAAATCACTTAAGGTAGTTTTTTGACAATACAATTAACGAAATTAACTAAAACTCATTAGTAAAAAGATAGCGCATATTTTCGTAATACATATTCTTACGATCCCTCAGACGAATGTGTGGCAAAACGATGTTTGATAGATGTTCGAATGATGAAATAAGGAAAGAATGCAAGGCTGAGATAAGTATTATCGATAAAATTAAGAAAGGTGTGTTGAGGTGGTTTGGACATGTGGAACGTATGAGTGAGGAAAGAACGGTCAAACAAATTTATGAGGCGAATGTAGTTGGAAAAAGAAGCAGAGGAAGACCGAGGAAAACCTGGCACACTCAGGTATATCAAATACTTGAAAGCAGCCGGGTCAGGAGTCGTAACAATCGTCGGGTATGTATGAGGGGATGCATGAATGTAGAAGAGGCGAAGAATGTTTACAAAGACAGAGTGGTGTGGCGTTCGATTCTCTCTGCCTACCCCTGCGGGAAGCGGCGTGATGGTAAGTTAGTTAGTTCATATTCTTGTTATTATTATTATACTAGTTATATATTATTATACTACTTATATACTATTATATTATTGTACTTCTTACTTCTTATAGGTGGTCTATTTTCATCTGGGTTCTCTGGAAGAAGAATTTGGGCCAGTCTATTTTCTTGTATTCTGTTGACATGGGCATTCCAAAATTGTCTTCATAATAAATAAATAGTTAAAAATAGATTCCTTTAAAAGTTCAATTTTATTTCACAATTTAGTAGAATATGCCTTAAAGGGTACTCTTGATATTTGATCGAGATATTCAAAGAATTTAATAGTTGACATTCTGTTCTCTAAAATATACCTGGACATTCAGTTTCAGACAAGTGCGGTCAAGAGAAATTATTGGACATTTCTTTGTAAAGCCTTAAATAAGCGTATTGGATAAGTATAAGAAGAACACGAGTTTTTGTGTTTTTACATTTTTATTTATTTTATTGTTTAATTAAAAATATCTTCTTTTATACTGAAAACTCCACATTTATTTTTTCTTTTCTGATGCATTTTTTGCACCGTTTGGAATTTACATGATTAATTGAATTTACTTAAATAAAATACTTTTTTCCAACGTATTTTTTTAGCGTTACATCTTTAAATATAACATGTCGGATGTTCACTATTTTGGTTTGAGATATCATTTCATTGGATTTAAAAATATGTACATATTTATATTCCATTATGTACGCAAATTACTACAATTTTACATTATGTACGTAGGCTGCTTAGGGCTAGTTATCAAAAATAGGAATCAAGTTGTGACAGAGTAAGCACAAACCCAGAAACTCTTACTCCGCGATACAGAACCACAGCCTGACTAGATTTTCTTTTTTTATTTTGTTATATCATTTCATATGTACAACATAAAAGTATTCAACGGTTCAGCGGATTAAATTTATTAGAAACTGAATCATATAGTAGTCACACATTTATCTTAGACCTCAGCCCGTACATCGAAATTTAATAAAATTGCGTTACTGACGTGCAAAGCCTGGTAGTTCCTGTTATAAAATAAAAAGAAAAAAATAACATTTCCCTGTAAAGTACGCGAGAAACTAAAACATTAAATCTTCGCAAAAAGGTGACAAATAAAAACAAGGGTCGGACTCGGTTAGTAAAAAGGGTAAGAGATAATGGTAGTTGATGAAAAAGTTTTTCAAACCAGAAAGGTGGTTTTTTACCCGGAGTCAGCATGCTTTACGTGTCGCTTTGTGGAAAAAGGTCGAGCTTTAACTGCGTACATAAGTTTGTCGCTTTAATAGTCACAGTATGAGACGGCTCGGTAAGGTCGTCTACCATAGATCTCCTTTGCAGATAGTCATACAATTTATAATTACCTCAACCCGCTCCCACTTTATCTGTTACATATATCTGGTGCTTGGCTATAATATATTTCAGATCTAAATGTTCTTGTAAACATTTGGAAACAAACATTTTGACATTGGTCGCAGCGGGTTCACATTCTTACATACGCTCTCTCGGAAATTTTCAACGTTGACACTATCATGTTTCATTTTTTTTGTCTGAATATTATATTAAAAACCTTATTTACGACCGGGTCGTTAATAAGCCGAGAAACATAAAAAAATATGTTCTCAATATGACAATATTACAGAGTATCTGATATCAACATTTTTTATAATTTTCTCCTTAAAATACATATCAAAACATTTTTTTTCAACTGGTAGGGGAGTATCACTGAACTAATTTATGTTTATCTAATAAAATATAACTATTTATTTTATTGAAATACCTACGAAAATTTAAGAATGTTTTTTTAAAATGTTTTTTAATAGAAAAATATATTTCAACCTAGATTTACCTGTTGTTGTCTATTTATTAGTAAAATAATTGTAAATAAATTTCAATCGAATATACATAAACATCTATAATAATCATACAAACATGTAAATGTGCGTTTGTTTAAAACCTTACATTTCCTTTAGTTACTCCCCGATTTCTTTGAAAAAAATAAAACTTACTTATAACCCTTATCCGCACCCAATGGTGCATAGGGCACTGCATCAAATTGACGCAGTGTTATCTTGATCATTACTTACACGATGGCAAGGTGATCACTCTTGCGCTTCAGGAACCAGTCCAGGGTAATATTAAATAAATATTTCAGTGTAAAATCACTAAAATTTATTTTCACCCCCCCGGGAAACGAACCCGGGACCTCCAGCACGGTAGCTAAACACGCTGACTATTACACCACGGAGGCGGACCAATTAATTTTTCTTTTAATTCCGTTTAAATAAGTTAACTAACGTTTAACCGTTTGACTAAGACACTGCAATGCGTAGCTGGGTATAGCTAGTTGGTTATAAAATGTAATTAATATTAATATATGAAAAAGCTTTTTATTGCCGTTTTTTTAATATTTTTTAAGAAAAATGTAATTAATAACTTTAATGATCGATGTATACAGAGTAGTCTTTTATATAAAATAATATAAAAACGCCATACATATTAATAGTTACATTCGACTAATATACTAAAAACTAAACCAGAAGCTCATTGAATCATCAAGAGATTGTGCTTGAACTTGTGGTAAGTTTTCTGGGAAATTTTGCAGAAGCTCATCTACAGTAACTTGACTGAAGTTTACGTGGGAGATCTCAATGGACCACTTCCTTTGTGTCATTTAATACAATATATAATAAGCAAAACAGCAACTGCTACTCGTATTTTACTAATTAGCGTTTCAGCCTCAGTGGGAGATTAATCCTCTCTTGATTCGTATTGATGAAAAATCGTTCATATGGATAAGTGATTCATATAAAATCAGTTGCAAACGAGTAATAATAAAATATCTTACAACATTTTGAGTGTGTCCAAATACTTGTTCACAAAATCTGGATTATCTCCAATTACAGGAGTTATTTTCATATTAATATGAAAATAACTCCTGTAATTGGAGATAATCCAGATTTTGTAAACAAGTATTTGGACACACTCAAAATGTTGTAAATAAATTATCTGGTCAAATTATAAGCTAAGTAATAAAAATGAAAATCGTATTTTCTGGCGTTTCTCATGTGTGTGATTATAATCCAGGATTCGGACCTCACATACTAATATAAGAGTTTCTGCTTAATAAAGCTTCTTTACATCTCACCAATAGATGTCTCTAGTGAAGTTCTAGTGATTCAAGAACAAGGTTTCTAAATTGGTTCATATATATATAGAACTTCCAAGAATTTGAGTAGTGTGGTTGTCAGTAATGGGTAGAGTTGGTGAACGTTACACGTGTGTAAAGTGATTACCTAAACCAGCCTATGACGGTCGTCAGCCCCGTAAATAACCAGACTTCCATATTCTTCGTCATCTTTGATGAGATGTCAAAAAATAATATAAAATATCTTCATAGAAAGCTTTAAAATACAAATATTTTTAGTATTGTATGTAATTTTTTTTTAACACAGCCTTTAACATTTGAATGAAGCCAATATTAGTTCCCAACTGCCATCTGTAGTGGATTGAGAAAGCTTTTATTTAGCAAAGACTTTTTATTTGTACGCAAGTAAAAAGACACAATGATAAAGAGTACAATATAAAAGGGTAAATAATCCGGGGTTCGGATTTAACATACAAATAAAAGTGTCAGTACTAAAAAAAGCTTTTCTCAATCTACCATAGACGGCTGATGTGAATCCATATGTATCATGAGATTGATCAATATATCAAGGTATTCTAAAACTTTAAGTTGTGTGGTTGGTTAGAATGGTGAATGTTGCACGCGTGTAAAGTGATCACTTGACCAACCTACATAGGTCGTAATGCTTGTAAATACAAATATCCATACTTCCATATTCTTCTTCATTATGTTGAGATATCAAAAATGGAAAATTCATATTTGCATTTATGATATGACGTTTTTTGGTGTCCGCATTTATTATTTGCTTATTTCGTACATATCGCTCACTCCTTTCAAGAACGTCATAAATAAAAAAATCGTAAATTTTTAACTGTGCATATCGGAATGCCTAGAAAATGTACTATATCCCAGCAAAAGAGGCATATTTTTAACTTAATATTTACTCGCTACAGAGAAAAAAGTGTTTTTTTTGCATTTTGAAGAAAAGGCATCGTTTAATTATTTTTTGAAATATACTAAATATTTTTCAAATGGAGAAAAAACCTTCAGAAAAAACCTTCAAAAACCTAAAAAGATCTGTTGCACAATAAAAAGTTCCAAAAGTGGCTTGATATTCATTTTTAAAACATTTTATTATATTTTTAAACTTCAAAAACGTTCTCCTGAAAAATCAAGTGTTTTGATTTATGACGTTCTTGAAAGGAGTGAGCGATATGCATTCTGTAATTTACGAGTGTAAAGATTTTCAAACTTTTTAGCTAGTAATCCCTGTAATAGTAAAGTTAGAACGCGGTATTTAAGATACATACCTATTTAAGTACCTTAGGTAATACTTCCTCTTAGTCTCGTCAACGGTCTTTCGTCCATCAAAAGGACATGACTTTCCCATAAAACAAGTCTTCTAAAATTGGTCATAATCTCTTATCGTCTCTCCGAATCGAACAGCGATCATTTAAATTAGAATAAATGCAAGTTTATGTAACCAGTCATCATTTTCTGCCTTATTCGAACATGGTGCCTATCTAAAGATATTAATACACTCGTACATACTAATATTACAAGATTTATAAATGGGGTAGTAATAAAGAGAAGATTGCAGGATAAAATTGTTATTTTTTTGGATACAGCATCACTGAAAAAAAATTCTGCCGTTTATATTATACTATTCTTAAACTTATATACATGGTATACTACATCTTTCATTCATGTGTTAACGATCAAGATAACACTGCGTTTAAATGATCCAGTGCTATATGCACCATCGGATGCGGATAGCAGTTTGAAGTAAAAGTACAAACTACTTATTACTTACATTAATAAAAATCGCCTTGGCCAGAATTTTCCGCTGTCAATTGTGTCCCTTAACTATTAATAATATCAATGTATGAATTACTTACTGAATAAATGTATTTAAATTTTTTCCACCTCTATAGTTAAGTGGTTAGCCTAGTAAGCTAATATCCTGGATGTCTTGTTCGATTCCCAATGGGGCAAATAAATATTAGTGAATTTTCACTCTAATATTGATCTAATATACTCTAGTCTTGGTTGGGCTGAACACCTTTCCTTCGTGTATTTAAAGAAAAAAACTGCTTCACAGAAAGGCCGATGCAGTGCCCTATGCACTATGAAGAAGAAGAATTCATAAATTTAAACTATAAATTTTTGTTTATTTTTACTTTTTGTGATATTGTGTCAAAAAGTATTTAAATACGAGGTAATTGTACTGTCCATCAATTGTTTGTTAAAAATATTAGATTTTTTTCCTACCAGTCGAATAATTAGATCATTTTCATTCCATCTCCATTTTCAAATGAATAAAAATAATAATACGTAAAAATAATTCGTAAGTTTTTTTATCAAGTTATTACACGTACGTCATCAAATCTGTACATCCAACGAGTAGGTACCAACTGATATACTTTATTTTTTAAATTATAAAAGATGGTAGAATATGATAAAACAGAAAATTTAATTTGAAGTTCTATTAGATTCCAGTACAAGGTATCAATGTGATACCTTGTATATTAAAAAAATATTGAAAAACTATAATATTAGGTTAATTACTTGCAATTTATGATTTGTAAATGTTCTTACAAAACTGATCATAGATGGCGCTACGCTTGCATTTTTTATTTCAACGCAAAGTTTTGTATTTATTTTGTCTATCTGTACCATTAAAATACTAAAAAACATAATTGATTGATTTGATATACAATGTTCAAAAGGTGTATTAACTCTCTAAATCAATAATTTCACTTTTAGTGAATATTTTGAAAATAAATAAAAATAAAAATGATTTATTGACAATTATTTTGAAATTCCCCATCTTCAAACGTCAATCACGTTAATTCGTAAAGATTGTAGGGGAAATTTTAAATCTATATTCGTAGCTACCAATGATTCACTACTGATTTTTTTGTTTGAAAAATAAGATATATAAATGATAAACAGAGATGACATTGAGATAATAACAATTTTAATATTCAAAGAACATATTTCGCGAGTATGCTTCAGGAGTAAATACGAGTAGTGTATTGCGTTTTTCACAAGTAAGTATCAATCAAAAAATGTTTATTTTAACGTCAAGCAAAACTAAGGAACATATAAAATTGATTTATTTTTATAGTGTTAAAATTATCAAATATAAAATTCTGTTGTCAAATGTTTTGGACTTAGTCACTTAATTTAATTTAAGAAAGTGAAGAAGTCATTCTTTTCCCTTTCATTTTTATCTGAATATATAAAAGATAGAGATTCTTAAGGTATCTCTCCTCGTTTTTTTACTAGGCACTATTTCTACGTATTTTGGCACCGCCAAAAAGGCATTTTATGGAGGACAAAGCTGTTGCGAAATGCCTTTAAGATCGTTAAATGGCCTATTTATTGGGAATGTGTCAAATATGATCTGTCAAACAATCAAATACAGATTATTTAAGGAAAATATTTCAATTTTCTCTATTAAATAATTATTTTATTGTACGTATTTCAAAATGATGCTGAAAATTATGCAAAGCTATGCTAAGTTTTTCCATATTTTTGGAAAAGCAGATCAAAACGAAAATTTTAAGTTAAATGATTTATCAGCTATTGTAAGAAGCTATGTTATGTTTTTTAATGGATAGTTAAAATGAAATAGGTATTTAAAGATTCATCGTTTAATTTGTAGAACTCCATTTTAATTTGTATAAAAACAATCACATTTTAATTTATATAAAAACAATCACTGATTTTTAGAGTCTACTAAGTATACTAAAAAAGCAGTGTTTGTTTTAACATTTGATACTTAAATTAAAAATTATGTTTATATTAAAGTTAATACATTATATGTTGTTTTAATTTACAAATTTTGAGTGTGTCCAAATACTTGTTCACAAAACCTGGATTATCTCCAATTGCAGGAGTTATTTTTATATTATTTTTTGACATCTCATCAAAGATGAAGAAGAATATGGAAGTCTGGGCATTTACAGGGCTGACGACCGTCATAGGCTGGTTTAAGTGATCACTTTACACATGTGTAACATTCACCAATTCTACCCATTATTGACAACCACACTACTTAAATTCTTGGAAGTTCTATATATGAATCAATTTAGAAACCTTGTTCTTGAATCACTAGAACTTCACTAGAGACATCTATTGGTGAGTTGTAAAGAAGCTTTTTATTAAGCAGAAACTCTTATATTAGTCTTGTTTTTCTCTTGTATTAGTGTGATTGATATCCAGGATGTGAGGTCCAAATCCTGGATATCAATCACACACATGAGAAACGCCAGAAAATACCATTTTCATTTTTATTTTGTTTTAATTTACTATGTGAATATGGCGGGTAATAAAAACACCAATGAACACCTGGAATGATTTCAAATACTTAGGAGTGGTTAGTCAGGAGTGGGTTGAATCCGCAGATTTGAATGAGGAGATGCACAATTATGGAATAGGCGAATATGTTTTTATAATACAGATTGGTGTGTGGCGTTCTATTGTCTCTGCGGTGAAGGGTTTTTTTGTAGGGTATGGTTTTTTATACATTTTTTTCCTTCAAGCGTTTTTCTCCTACAATATTTTTGATATCAATCGATAAAAGGTGCATGGTTAACTTATTGTAAAGTACTCAAAACTGAGTAGAATTAGTGGTTTATCATTTTATACATATGATAAAAGGAAGGGATTTGTAAATGGGAAAACAATAAAAGATTTCAAATTTATATAAAATGTGTATTTCATCTTTTTTTCAATCTATCGGTATGCGATGCGGTGTCCATCTTAATTATGTATTTTTACAAATTATGTATAAAAATATATTTATTTAATTTAAATGTAATATACTGGCCTCACAAGTCCCTGGTCACTTTGTTTGGGGAACGAAACATGTTCTAGCTTAATACAGTTATTGTTCAATGCACTTTGCGTACGATGATTGACTAAGGTTACATAATCATAAAATAAAACAAAACACAAAGTTAACTACTTTACAAAGAACACTTTTTCTACTTATCTTTATACATAAGTCGTTGCCGCAGTTTATGCAAAACACATTGAATAAATATTATTGCATAAAATGTAACATACATTTGCATTTTTCAAATTTTAAACACCTAATATACATTTGTATTTTTTGGAAAACAAATTAATAGAAACACTTTTTACACTTACACTAACTCATACTTAAATCTATCAACAAGTTTCTTAATACATAATTAACAATAATTCATTTGCAATATCAAAAGTATACAAATTTACATTGTGTCTTATTTACTGGCCTCGAATTCACTTTATTTATTAAACGTTTCAATAAATACATACTGTCCGTAAAAATATAATAATCTACCTATATACAAATATTGTACAATCAAAATCATTCGATTCCTCAACGTTTTCCTGGGAGTTTTAATTTAACAAAAATCGTAAAGAATCGAATCGAAATGCTGATTACATAAAACATACAAATAATCTTAAATTAAAAATCACATTATTCAGATATAAAGACACAAAAATACATATCAGAGTTAAATTTATTCTGGGCACATTTTTATGAATCTGTATATATTAATACAAATCTTAGTTCTGTTAATAAAAGAACTAAGATTTATAATTAAAATCAATATTTTTTTAAAGGATTGAAGGTATGATCTATTTTAATACTGCAATATTATTTAACTGAACACTTTTAGATATAAGACCTATCCGCTTAATTTGAATAACTACAAAGAAGTTATAAACTATTGTCAAATGATGAGAACCAATAATGACTGGTCATACTATTAGCAGCACCATAGAATACAATCACACCCCATGTGATCAGAAAAAGTTCACAAAAATGATTTCCTGAATTATGTTTGCATATTATTTTTAATTTTTTTTATTTTTCATAATTATTCAAAAACATATTTGTTTAACAAGTACTAATTTTTCAAATATAAAAAATTATAGAAGTATAATTGGGTGTATTAAAAGGGATAATTAGTGACTACCAGAGCCTATAAATATAAAACACCCTCTTCGACTTAGGAAGGACAAAGAGTGAACTAATTATGAATTTATAAATTTCAATCACTGTTCTGGTATTTCATAAACCTTAGTTAATATGTGGTTTTATGTGAATTAATTATATTTATTTCAATTATAATAAACATATACTTATTGAAGCATTATTGATTTGTCTGTGGAATAATTTATCAGCGACATATTTTACCCTGTTTTCAAATTATCTAAAAACAAGGAAGAAATTATCCACACGAGTAAATGATTTTTTCTTGCATCCAAAAAATATTTTACATGTCAATAATAAATTCTATTTGTACGGTGATTATATCTGAATTATAAAATATGTTTTTGCTGGTTTTCTATTTCAGATGCTTACTAATTTTTATAAAGGCGATTTCATAATATACAAAACAGATTCAGGGTGGGATTGCATAATGTTTCCGTCACAAAATATTTAACACAATGAAGGGAAAAGCTTGGGAACGATACTTAAGGCCGCTTTAAATTTTATGGGAGGTAATTGGGGTCTATTGTTGTTAGTTTTGACCCCACAAGACTAACAATCCTGTGGTTGAGACCTTTGCTGAGGTCACAAGATGACTTTATTATTATGAAATTATATTGGTAAACGATGGTGAGTGCTCTTTACATGAACCTATACCCTTTACTTTCCTTAACTATATTTAGTTAAGTAAATAACGTTTCATGACGAAAAGTTATGTTCGTTATAATAAACGACAATGAATGATAACGTTGTTTCAAATATTATAATCATTTGTTGATTGAAAATTCACTGTACTTAACTTAAAATTTTCATATCATTGAAATTAATATTCATCCTAAATGATATATTTTGTTCCAATAATATGTATATTGATCTGCAAAAAAATAATCTCTTACGATTTTGACCTCGATGAATTATTTATACTTCACGGATTTAACAGTGGCGAAAATGCACAAAATTTAAACGTATAAACGGGTTTTATTGAAGCTTTCAGCGATTTTATTTAAGGTACTTTTAAATGCAAACAGTTTTGTTTTCATTTTAGTGTATTCCTTGAAAGTGGACAGTTCAAAGATTTTATGTTGAACATATGAAATTACTTGGATAACATTCGAGGAATTCCTTAGTAGTAACGAATCAATGGTGCCTGTTGCCTCATATAATATGTTTACGATCACGTAGTATGCACATACTAAAGCAGATCGTGATTTTTAATGACCGCCTCGCAATGTGTAAGTCCATTGTTGTGGCTCACGTGCTCGGAACAATCAACGAGACCACGTTATATGAAGATATCAGAGTTTATCTCATCAGGTCTGTCTGACTGAAAATGGGAATAAAATTCACGGCGCAATATGATTTATGAAGCAAAAAGAGGCTATAGTCGGTGTAGGATGAGCCGAGAAAGTCTCAGGCTTCGTTTTTTCTTCCATCTGGGTTTGCCCATCCGACGCTTTCAGTTTTCTTTATTCCGAGCGATTATTCTGATATTGCGTGTTGAGAATAATATATCTCTGATATGACTAATTTCGAACTGGACTTGAAGATGATTTTCCGTTTCTAGATTGAGAAATTATTTGGGTAAAACAAATGTTTGATCTATAATGGTGGTCGTTTTCACTTCACTTGAAGTCACTAATGGCAGCAATTACTGTTGAAAAACCGTAAGACACATAAAGTTGCGCAATTAAATGTTTCCGTATTTTTTGTGTAGTTCAACGTACTTATGTTTAAAAATCTATGATTATAATATGCAAAGATGTGTATAAAAAAGTAAAAACTAGATTATTTTTTTTAAACTAAGAAGACAGTAAAATACAATATATTTGGATTTAAGCAAATGAATGTAAAAACTATTGATGACACAATTTTTTTGATTAATGGAAAAAATCTCACAGTATCTCTTAAAGTCAGCTGAAGTCATTAAAATAGTTAGAAAAACAGAATTTCAATTTTTTTTGAGATTAATTTTTTTAAAGCTTTAATAAATACAGGAAGTAAAATTCAACAAGTACCTAATACGAGATTAAACAAAATATTGTTCAATTTTGACGCAATGCTCCATACTTGGCTCGAACAAAAATGTTTATTTTTTTATGGCAATGCTTAAATTATAATACATTTTTTCTAAGCTTCATCTTCGTATCTAATTAGAAACATAATAATCAGTTGTGGTGTTAGGAAATCAAACACAAAAACATACTCAACGTCAATGAAATTGATGTGTGCTCATGCCAACTACTGTTCTGTTCTTATACTATACTTCTTTTTCAATAGGTGTATTGAATTTCATAGAATAATTCATATATATAGGATGATCCATATCAATACTGAAAACTACCTCGAAATAATGTTGGGGTTCCATTCCATAACTGACCAATTTAATTTTACATTTTACCACTCATCTCAGAAAACAATTGTTTATAAACCATTTCAATAAAAATTATTGATTTATTTTCTTTTAATTTGTTGTAATAATATTAACGTTTTTTTATTTTAAATTGTTTGTGATATTATCAGAAATTATTCGAAGTTTTTTTGGATTCTAAAATAAACTAATTATAAAGATATTATATTAAAAACTTGTGTAATATAAGGAATTTAATAGCGGATACTTATTGTCTAGTTTGGTAAAAGAAACCCACATTATCTAACAATGAATTCAAGCACATAAAATCATATTTATAAAGATAAATAAAAGGATATTGAAAAGAGGGAATTTAGTATTATTTTATTAGTTATTTATTTGCATGCGTAAAGTGATTCGAAGCTTATTGGGATTTTTCGTGAGAATTTGGGATAAGTGTCCTCTTTAACTGAGAATATATGTGATAAACTATCGCCAATCGACGGGGTATCATCTGCAATTAAATTAAATTAAACCGAGCTACAAAAGTTCGCGAGACAAACATATCTCCACGAATTGCAATGTCAATGCGATTCGTTAAAACAAGGAACACCCGCCGTAATTTGCACATTTAATGCAACACCCTTTGGGCGCATGTGTCGAGTCGTCATACGTCACGCGTGCGTGTGTGGGTAAGCTGGAGTGCGCGTGTGTGTATACAGCGCCGGAGCATGTCACTTGTTAAGGAGACCAGACCCATCACGGACAGTGACTGAACAAATTTTGACTGACCAATTACCTCTCGGAATTCAATCTGTATTCGGCGCGAAGAATACTCGCCGGAGTAACACAAATAATGCTACCAAAATTAATGCGAGATCCCAACTACCGCTTTAAATATGGACCACTCCAATTTGAATAGCCGTTGCAAGGCTGACCAGAACAATTACCTCGTTAACAGGTAAATAATAGTCTTATTCGTGTAGGTGTTGCTAAAGACGCGCGATAATGAGCGTTCTATTTATTATTGAAAATCTCGAGCAAAAAATCCTATTCTGCCAATTGCCGTCCCGAGTTTCAGATTTCATTAATTAAATATTATTGGAAGCCACAAAAGTGCCTAGTCACTAAAATATTAAGATTAATACGCTTTATTTATACGTTGCACATTCGTATAGGTATGTCCGCCGTATAAAATGTTTCGGTTGGCGCATCTATCGCTTGTTAGCGAAACTATTTCATCGCGGTTATAGAAAAACAAATCGAATATTAATAACTCGATACACTTCCAGCCTAATTACCAATTCGTGCTGAGTATTTCTTCGGGTGGGTTAATGTCGGGCGAAATGATTGCCATCGTTTATCACGGGCAACGAGAAAGGTTTGTACCGATGTGTGCCCCATATCGGAGTTCAAACTGGACCAAAGCTTAACACCGAGTCAAGGCCGGTAAATCATCCTGCCAGCGCGCTTTGTAAGGTGTGTAGGCAATTAAGGCACCCGAACCTCCGGCAGAAGACTGGATTTGAATAAGCCGACCATCCCGAGCTCAAGGGCTCCGAGTTAAGGAGTCGACGATACGGCGATCGCGAGATATCATCGAAGATCTGATTAGCGAAAATTATACGCGGAATGAAAGAATGACATAAAACGCGACGGGTGTCCACCGTGGGATCAACGCGACGGTTAGTACAAGTCCGCATAATCTTTTCGGTAATCTAAATTGTACAAAACCGCGATCATGCGTTTAAGGCAAAATGGCGCGTTGTTGGCAGGGTCATTTAATGCGAGGACGAGGAAATAAAACGAGGATTGTTTAAGTCATAATGGTAGTCTGAACACAATTTGTATCGGAGGACAGAATCAAATCGATTCAGAGTAAACAAGCTTTAAATTTATATTCCCCGTGTAATATGAAACTTCTGTTGGAGCACACCGAGTCGAGAAGTAATTGAATGTTACTGAAGTGCTCTCTTCGACACCAGCGAGAGTAGTAAAGTAATTTGCATACTCGTATGCAGATGTGTCGGTTGTTTATTCAATTAATATATAGCTTGTTATTGATCTATGTTAATCAACACGAGACGAAAAAGGTACGCGGAGTTCCGGCTTCTCACGTTATCTCTCGGACAAATTAGCTAACACAGTTTTTAATTACAAACGTTATTGATTCCTATTGCGATTCACGACGACAAAAAATATTTAATCTACCGCGATGTTTGATATCTAGTTCTTCGATAAATAACGGTAACGTGGGATTCGGAACTGGCCGACGAATATGGCTGTCAAATTTTTATAGTTTAAATTAAACGTTTCCATAATTAACGACATAGACATTGCGGTACGGTTCAGAGAAATGGCTTGTGCTTAAACAGAAATGTCTATTAACGAGACGAAGATTGACTTGATTGAGCCATTCGCTGGAGATTTCGAATAATCATCTCAAATACTTTCTTCTCGAGTGTTTATGTACAATTTGTTTCGCAAGAGATCAACCGTAATGAACGAAAGCATGCGATAATTTTGTTTGTACATATTTTGTTTTTAATCTTTCGCTCAATTGATGGACACTCATAGTTATTCCGATAGCAATCAAAGTTGCAACGTATCAAAAAAAATTAATATAGACGTATAAAAACTGTCGGTAAAAATATACTTAACACAACTGAAAAATAAATATAAATTACTACATTAATTTGATGGAACATTTTTTCTAACTGTGAATTATGGTTTTTTAAGTGTAGTGGTAATACATTTGATATTAAATCTGCATTAATTATTATTGATTTGATTTGATACATAAATTATTGTATTGCTTATACATTTGTAACTATTAGTTACAAGGTAGCAAACAAACTACGAATCTCTAATATCGTTCTTCGTCAAAAGTTTGCTTAAACTTTCATGAGTATTGTAACGAACGATTGATAAATCAATTAATTCACTTAAGGCTATTAATTGAAACATAAAATGTTTCAGCTTATGTTTATTAATAATATGCAACACGATTGTAACACGTCTATTGTGTTGGATTAAGAACAATGTAATCGCGAATAGAATCCCATACATTTTATTAGAAATATCAAGAGATTCCCAAGTATTAGAGTGACCCCATTGCAACAGTAATATATTATTTATTTGAACCTATAAACATAACGTATACAATCAACGAGGCAAAATTAATTAATTTATAACAAACACGGTTGTTAGAGTTCTCATTAGTCTTTATCTTCAAATTACTTTCCGGTTATATTTTTTCACTTATCAGACACAAAGGGATTATAAGTTCTTTTATTAGAAAACAGCTGCAGATAAGTGCGCTTTTCCGGTCGACATTGAAAAGTGACCAATTTAAAAAAAAAGGTAAGACTTAAATTAATACGTTAAAAAAAGAAACGTGGGCTTGTACGTTATTACGAAATACATAAAGAACCAAGTGAATTCATTCAATACTAAATAGTAAAGTCTACACTTAGTTATGTTGGTTTACTATTATTGAAATTTAAAAAAAATAATCATTAACTTGTGACCTGATTTCACTTCGGTTCGCTTAGTTTCGGAGATATTTTCATTTATTTTTAAAATAACTATTTTTCACAAGTAATATTTTCATTTCATTTTTGAAGCTAAGTAATGGTCTGCCTCTGTAATATAGAAGCACTTTGTGCTACCATTCACGAGGTTCAGATTGCGATTTCCGTCTAGGCAACCTTATTCATCCTACTTGTTGTTCAATGCAGCATCAATCAAATATGTGCAATCCTATTATGTATCACTCAATTTTGGGTGCTTTGGGAACAAAAAAAATCCAATCCAATATATAGTGATACATGCAGTCTGAGAAAGAAGATAATTTACCAGTTTTAAGGAATTCATTAATGAAATGCATTCATTAAAGGTTTTTTATCAGAGATGCAATGAATAGTGAACTATTTATTAAGATATTGCAAGTAAAGATCGTGGCATTGGTCGGTCTGCAAAGTGCATAGACTTAATGCTCGGAGCTATTAGGCCTCGCGAGATGCAACATCGCCCGATGGCTATTTATCGTATTCTTTCCATCCAGTTTAGGAGCGATAAAGAAAATGAGCGCTTTAAAACAGCTCTCTAATGATATTAGTACATAATAACACATCCAACAAAAAGCGGTGCTCTTTGATAGCCGCGTTTGAATGCGTATTCAGGTAGGCTTAGCAGGTCGCTACCGCTTCTATCTGATTTCGAAAAACATGTGATTGATTATTTAATCGGGCGCGGAGAACTAAACACATCATCCATGAGCTTTGGGAGAACACTACTTAGGGCCGGTATTTCAAGCTTCTCTCAAGACATTCCAGGCAATTACCAAAACATGGAATATAACTTAAGAATATAAACATATGGAGATCAATTCTTGAAATTGTGTCCTGTATTTTTAATTTTGCGTTTATAAGTAATGCTGTGAAAAATTGCGAAGTGCAAGAACGATTAGAAGAAAATATCCAAGAGTTTTTAAGAATCTTGACAATAATCAAGTGAAGAATAAGGTCGAAAAAAATTATAAGAAGAGTTAAGTTTGAAATATTCTTCAATTTAATTTTGAATTATCTACATATGTCCGATGATAAAGTAAATCTTGAAATTATATTAACAATACCAAATCCATATTAAATGCAAATAAATCAATTCTCAAAACTCCTAAATGTAGGTGTACGCTATTTTTTCAGACGTTACTAAGATTTGAATATTGATGCGAAGGCGTTCATAAAAATAATTTATAATTATTAAATCAACATAAAAGCGTCAGATGAAAAACTGCCTCTTGGAACATACAAGCCGTTACACATACCAAATTATATGAACACTAGATTTGTAGATTAAGCTCTCTCGTATGTGTTGACGTAGTCGAGATTTTATCGAATTTAATAATCAATGTAAAGTTTAAGCATGGACGCCATGTGGTATGCCAATAAAGCGGAGTTAATTTAATTACGAATTGTGATATAATATAATTTCAACTTGTTTGGAAAATCTTAGAAAATGGTAATTAAGATAAATACTAACATTTTGTTATAGTCACGTTCACCCACGTTTTATTTTTCATGACAATATAGCTTTTAATGAATTTGAATCAATCAATGATTTATTAATTGTAAATTTTACTTTATCATCCATCTATGTTAGGATTAATATTGATTCGCATCTACGATGGATTCAGTGTTTAAGCATCTGCGGATATGTCTATGGTAATATTTTGACATCTCCAATATCCTTGTCAAATACATCGTCAAAGGTCCTAAATTGATAATATTATTTGCCGATTATTTTTGTCCGCCTCCGTAGTGTAATGGTCAGCACGCTCGGCTACCGTTCTGGAGGTCCTGGGTTCGATTACCAAGGGGGGTAAAATAAATATAAGTGATTTTTTCACTGTAATACTTATTCAATATTACCATGGACTGGTACCTGAAGCGGAGGGCTGATCACCTTTCCTTCATGTGTAAACGATCAAGATAACACTGCGTTTATATGACACAGTGCCCTATGCACCATTGGGGTGCGGATAAGGGTTTTTTTATTATTATTTTTGGAAAATCGATTTTTTTATTTAATATGAACAACTTTATTGCAATAGATTTGAGAACAGAAATATATTGTAAGTATTGCGAATAAAAAAAACTGATTATATGTTTACAAAGGAACTTATTAAATGTCCATAACTATACGGTTGTGAGATAGTAATATAAAATAATACTTTCATAATAGTAAATTACTTCTTGGTATTGCAGTAATAATTCAGCAACAAGTTAATTTTCATACAGTTTTTATCAAACAATTTCGTATAATCATTTTATAATAATTTATTTTCTAATGCATGTGATGAAGAAATTAGATTTTGTTCGATTTTCTTTACGATAAATCGAATAAATATTACATACAGTATCGGCAAATGTTTATGAGATGAAAAATTGCAAAATAAGAGAAAAACCATTGAACGTTGCCAAAGAGTTCGAAACGATAAACGCTTTGCCCAAAATCACTTTTTTTTAAAGTTTTGAAATGAATCTAATAAAAAAGGATTTGTATTGGAGAATATAAAATTTGCAAATAGAAAAAAAACGGTAAGAATCGCATGTTGTGAATATATTGTATTACAAATATCACGATTGTATTCCAAATTAGTCTATGATAATACGAATATGTCGATGTCTTTCATAAATTTCACAAAGAAGTATCAATGTGAATGCAGTCAAATAAATTTATGATATAATAATACTGTAGAAGACATACTTTGTGAAGAGTTTATTTTATATGCTGTAGATATCTATCAATATAATGCAATTGAATATTGGAAAGAAGACGATTTTTTTTTATATCGGTATAAATGTATTATGTATACACAAAAAAGACACAATCTGATCTGGAGGGAATAATAATTTTGAGTTGATTTGAAAATAATCCAAAAAATATTATTGCACGATGGATTCTTGAATTAAAATAACTTTTTAATTTTATTATTTCATTATTAATTTAAGTGTTCAGAGTAAATGTATATTGGTGGATCAAATAAAAGTTTGTTTATAAGGGTATTTGTATTAGTATTACCAATGAGAGTATGTTTTAGTTTTTGTTTTACTTTTTTAATTTTTACACTTACCCATTTTATCCATTTTATTTATTATTATTTAAAAGAGGTCTATGTTTAGTAAAATTAAAATTAGTGGTATGTCATCTTATTATCTCTGATTCCTTTGAAGAAGTATTAAACGGTTTGAATAAAATGAAGGGTTAAACCAGGGTTCTCACGATATTCGACCTCTGTTATTTCAAAATAATAATCGTTTACCGGCGATTAGAGTCACTTTTCCGGGCATAAGATTGGGTGACGTTTTGACAACGCGCCCTGTCAAGAAATTACACTATACGAAGCGAGCTTTATGTTTAAAGTTCACTTCGTATACAGTTTAAATTAAACAAACAGTTTGCGCAATTAATTTCAGGAATTGGAGACCATAGAATTGACAATATGCCTACTTTTTGAAAAATCCCTCAGACTGAATTGAACAAGGAAATATGTCCAATATGGATGTGAATTATATTGCAAGCCTTTATAATGTATTTAATAAATGTCTTGTCTATTTTTGCTTATCCAACAAACTACTTTTTTCAGTGTTAAATATTTTGATAACGTAAACGGTTTGTTGTATTCATTTTACTATTATTATGAAATAGTATTATGATATGAGATGAAAAGCGCATATTATGTAGTGGGACAATGATATCGTTTTGCGGGGTTTATTCATATTCATCTGCATTGACGTACATACATCTTTGAACTATAATATTTGTAAGGTTTGAATATGATCACTATCAATATTGACTCTACACACAGAGCAGAATAGAATAGACCAACATACCAATAGGTCGCACCATATGTACATGCACTGATCTACAAGATGCATGTAATAATGCTGACAACGTATCAGATATAACTTGTCATTCACTTTACCCTGACCTTGTGGGTTCAAGGAAGATATTGAAAAATTACTAGCTTCAACATTATATATTATTTTACAATCTCGACAGATTTCATCTATTACTATCATCGTAATAATGTCTTTGTGATTCAAATAATACACGATATTTAAATGGAAAATATATTACTGCGACTAACTAAAAAAAAGTCTTAAATATTTTGTGACGGCGAAAAAAATACCGCCCGTTATTTCGAGGATCACAACGCTTTTAATTATTTTATTTAACGATTTCATACTTTAGTACATGATAATTTGTATGAGTAAACAGGCACTTCGGATGTCATCTTTCACATTTCAAAATAATTAATTATCTACCTATTATACAATTAAAACAACGTTTTAGATAAACCGTTTTTTATGTCTTTGAACTTTGAATTGTACTCAGTTCGGGGAGTTAACCGTCAAACTTTAGTCGTTAGATCCAGGGGTGCAGTTCTGTGGAGTTTTAATCTTTTCACGTCGTGTCTCGCCGAGAAGAGCTCCGCCCCCGCGTCGTCGTGCGATTCGTCATTTCCGTCACTATCTGCATCTCCCTCTTCCTCGTCCGGAGTGGCTCTCCTCTCGTCGCTGGAGAAACTACCAGACTTCATGGACAGATCCATCGGGTTCTCTTGGACAGGCGAGGAAGTGCCTTTGCGGGAAACTGTCAAGCCGCCCGTGAAGTTCAGGGACGTTAGTGTCAGAGGTATCGGTCGCGGTAATTCATCGGCAGGTCTAGGTGACTCCATTTCTTCGGGATCTAACGATTCTTCTTCGTTGTCTACGTGAGGGGACTTGATGCTTCCACTCGACGGAGAAGATCTTTGGGACTTTAATACCGCGTCCAAATAAAATCTTTTGGTAAATGACTCTACGGTAGTTTCGTTGTTGTTGTTGTTCGTATATCTGTTGTTGTTGTTGGTGGCGGGCTTGAGAAGTCCTCGCGGAGGATAGAGCGCCGGATGGAAGCCTCCTGGGAAGAGGAGATGCGGCGGTGGCAACAGGGGCGGAGGAAATCCTGGCAAGGGCAAGCCGTGGAACGGAAGAGGCATGAAGAGGTCGGCGGCCGCGAGCGCTCTTCTTCTGCTATCGTCCTCATTGTGCGGACTCTCAGGCGACATTCCTTTGTGGTATTCGTCTAGCAACATATCTCGCTGCGGGATGCCCTGGGGCGGGGGACCTTGGCTGCCTCGGAGTTGGCTGGCCGCCTGCTGCTGCTCTTGCAGGAGGCAGTGTATCTTAAACCAGTTGGACCTACGGCCGTAGCGGGAGCCGCTCTTGGACATGCCGACCAGGAGGCACTTCCGCAAGCGGCAGGCCTTGCACGCGGTGCGGTTCTTCTTGTTGATGACGCATTCGCCATTGTTCTTGCATTCGGAAATGGAGCTCAGGTTGTTATAGGACCTTCCGAAAAAAGACTGGAACAAAAAGAGAAAATAACAAGTATTAGTATAACGCTCAAATTTTGACTTATAATTAGAATTATTAGCTCAGTGCATGATTATCGTTTGCTTCATCATATTTTATTTTACGATTTGAAGATTTTAAAATTAACTTTGTATGATCGTCTTAAACATAAAGGTAACTGGATGTATTCAATGAAAAAGTTGGTGAACACGGGGTACCTACCAAAGAATATTTCACCAAAACCGGTATTCGTGATTAATGTCGGGTTCAGTTGTTCATTTGACTAATAATGAAGTAATTTGGGCAGTAATTAAATCTCGAACCGTGTTATTCCATCAATTTTAAAAATACATATTAAAATATTTTAAATTGAGCATTATTAATCAATGTCCTGACGTGCATTAAAAGTGCTCACATACTCTGACTTGATATATTTGGAAGTGTTCCCAAATAAAGTTTCCAGAGTAATCATTAAACCAAATATAAGTGATTGATGATAGCCGCAAAAGCGAGTATTACTGTTAAAACAAATATCACGACTTGTAAATACTCAAATGTATCTCACACTGGGATTAAAACGTTTCACTGTAATTATAATTACTAAAGTAATCAAGCACAATTTTAAAATCAGAAAAATGAATAATTTTTAAGGTGACCTCTGGTCTAAGATGCTAGTTTTTATCTTCATACAGACATGCCACATCTAAGGTGGTGAAATATGTTATAGTGTACGTGTACTCGTATTTTCATATATTGTATTAGATTCATGTGCAAAAAAAGCCATCCCGATGTTGCAAGTGGTGTGGAAACTAGTATGTCTGGATTTATTCTGGATGAAATCTTCATTTTATAATTAATAATGAATTAGTGCTGGTTTTATAAATTACAAAACCAGGACCAAGACATACCATAATTTGGTGTAAATAACGATTTCTAACAATTATTCTTCCTTTGTTGGAGATGTACAGTGAATACCTAGTACCTACATTATTTGTATTCATCTTACGAGTGACAATTAGTGTGTAAAGCTGTTTGTTGGAGTTAATCCAAATCACCTATTTACTACTTTTCAATGTTTTCTTAAGTTTTTTAGTGTTTACTTTGAGGGGTAGTAGAGGAAAGGGAAGATCTCCTACTACATAGGTTGATCAAATCAATAATGAAATAAGTTCATGGGTAGTTGGAGCTATGGGGATGGCGTTGTGTCGAGAGGTAGAGGATAACTATAAAAAATGTGTTTAAAAGAATGAGATATGATAGTCGCAACCGTCAGCAATGAGGACAACAACGAAAAAAAAGAAGAAGAAGAAGTTTTTAGGATTGAGATAATAGTCCTAGATAATATTTGTACATTAATATAAATTTTTGTTTCTCAGTAATCAGTAAAGAAAAATCGAATGCACTACATCATAGGTTGTAGCCAAACGTGTAAGACATAAGCTAATAAAGGCAACATGAGTTAATTTTAAGCTGTATTATCTGCTATACACTATGCTTAAATAAAAACAATTGAAAAGCCAAACAGCGTGCTTTTGTGGTCTATAGTCATCAATTTTCACCTCCAAAGCTAATAAAATAAGCTACAAATAAAAAGATTGGCCAATTGGGATCTTTAACCACAATTCAAAAGAATGAAAAAACTTCTGGAGATGATTTAATGCCTCAAAACGTTATCTGTATTAAATCTTAAGAAGATTTTGAATTGTGACTTTGAGGATCTTATTAATTTTTAATATATATATGAGCGTATATATGATGTATTTAATGAGATAAATCATAAATTTTCATTTCACGTTTTCGCATTTTGTATTCATTCGTTTCTTGTACTCGGTTCTTCTGACAAGACATAGTGGAAATAAGACGTATCTGTTTAATGTTTGTGTAATTTAAATGCACGTATGTTCGTCGAAATAGTTAAGATTTCCCGTAAGTGGTAAGGGAGCAAGTTATGTAGGAGAATGTTGCTAATGGGAATAAACAAATTACTCTACAACAAGATTACACAGTCTACAATTAAAACAGGCGTTAACGCGTTGTACTCTGCTAAAATAAACGTGTTGGGTAAATACTCAATACTAAATACACAATCCGCGAACACGCGCAATCTAAATTACTCAGAGCTTTTTCCACTTTGAGCAATTATCGCTTCGACTCTAAACATGCTTTCAAAGCCTGGATATTACTGGAAATGCATAAGCCATTATTATTACTAGTTGCAGCTTTGAATTATGAGTATTGTAATTGGTCTTAGATATTTAGAAGAAGATAACTATTATTAACCAAATATTTTTATACGGAGTGTGGTCCAGTAGGTATTACTAAAGCAGTCTTTGGTTCTGGGCCTCAGAATTGAAATCTCCTGTTTCTTAAAATTTATTTTTACTAATAAATATTACCTCTATTTTAAGATAATATTCTAAATTGTTGTTAAAAAGAATAATAATAACCCATATCTCTTGTCGTATTGACGTAATGTTATCTTGATTGTTATAACATGAAGGCAAGACGATCAATCCTGCGCTTCAGACTAGGGTAATTTAAATAAATAAAAGAGTGAAAAAACACTAGTATTTATTTTAAACCTAACTGAAAGTCGAATCCGAGGCCTCTAGCATGTAGCTAAACGCACTAACCATAACACTACAGAGGCGAATACATTAAATGTTATTAATTTGAAAATATAGTAGGTACATAAAAAAATATTTACCTCTAAAAATAATTATCCTGAAAACAAGAGTATAACTATTTTTTTGCTGTTCAATATGTATTTCTTTTATAATGACATTCACTTTCATGTTAATTTCTTGCTTAATAAAAGTTTTAAAAAATGTATTAATCATATATTTTATATTTTGTATTATACGAGTATACTTTTCTGAACTAGCCAATTGAAATATGTATCTCCTCACACTACTTTTTTTCTGAGTTGATTCAGTTTACGAATAGGGTTAACTTTAAATACAGAGATAGAAAAAAATTTATTTGTTTTTTGTTTTTATTTTTTTTGTTACTTTGTGGGTTTCGTCAAGAGAAAAAACCGTTAGTACTAAGAAAAAAACAGTCCTATAGACTACAAAGTTGAAATCGAAGTAAAAAGGAAAATAGGTTTTTATTATTTTTATTGATTGTAAATAACGCTGGATACAATGTCCGATGCAATTGTCAATTTCCCTGCATATCGTAACACTCTTGTTGCCTCACCCGGCGGTAATCTCATTTCGCCAGAAACAATTCGATTGTACGTTTGCGCAGGAAATCGCCTTCATAGTCTGAATCCGATCTTACATAAAAACTTCTTACGCCGGTTGACAATCTAATACAAAGGTCCGTTCGATAATGGCATGTCTGCGGAATTACACTGCCATTGGGATGTACAGGTAAAATGACACGAATTAAATATTGCACGGAGAGGCGAACCATTACGCTGAGGGCATTATTTTCCTAACGAAACATTAACCAGCCAGTTGGGCACTGCCTTGCGCAATGCGTCGTCCTCGATTGAAGAGAGTTTGCAGGTAGCATTGATGAACCGGAGCTTCCCAACATTACTAAACGATATTATTTTTTTTACATCTCATCAAAGATGAAGAATAATATGGAAGCCTGGGCATTACGGGGCTGACGCCTGTCTGATAAACATTTGGGACAAAAGCCATTCATATCACGAAATCCCTTTTCTTAAAATATCAAAATGGCAGCATATTTGAGCATACGTTGCAGCATATTTTTACAACTGATTTGAGAGATACGCGGTTTTTTGCGAACCATTTTTTGAACCGTTTGCCATCATTGACAAGGAAATTAAAAAATATAAAATTTAAGAATAAATGACTGAAACACATGTTTCATAATCAAGGTTTTTAATTACTCTTAATCAATGAATTTAATAATAAAAAATACAATTTCACATACTATTTTGTATATTATTAGAGAATAATGCAATAATTATATATTATTTTTTGATATCTCATCAAAGATGAAGAATAATACAGAAGCCTGGGCACCTGAAGATAGTCATTGACTGAATTAAGTGATCAATTTACACACGTGTAACATTCACCAATTCTACCCATTATTGACAACCACACTACTCAAATTCTTGGAAGTTTTATTTAAATTAACCAATTTTGAAACGTTGATCTTGAATCACTAGTGAAGTTCCACTGAAGTTCTAGTGATTCATGAACATTATCAATACATATTTTGATAAAAGCGATTAATTTTTTTTTTATCAACTCAATATCTATCAAATCAATTTCCACCCCTAAATCTTACAATAAGCTACAAATAAAAAGAATGTCCTGTTGGGATCTTTTTCCACAGTTCAAAAGAATAAGCAAAAATTTCTGGAGAAGATTGAACGAGTCAAAACGTTATATTAATCCATTCAATATTCACAGTAGTTTCAAATGCTATTACAAGGCGAAACAATTGTCACAAATTATATATTCCGACCCGACGCTGTCCAGTACACAGACTCCTGTGCAACCCCGATCAGCATAGAAGACAGATACGGAAAAGTGCATAGACATTTGCAGAAAATGCAAATAATTGTGAACTACAGCTTTGGGTCGTATGACAGTTTGAGCAGCGTTCAATGTGACAAGTTTGGCACAAGTAAATCGCCTCAGTAATCCCGAGTCGCCACCGCACCGTTTGGATACGCGTCTTTTGCGCAATCGTTTGATGTCATAAACGATTACGGACCTACATATTATGTTCTTACCTATGTACATACACAAAAGTCGTACCTACATGTGTGTGACAGAAAACGTCACAGCGGCGCTATTATAAACAGATTTGAATGGGACAAACGCATTTAACCGTGACACAATTGAAAAATTATAGTGAATTTCCAAAAATACAATATTTGATTTCTGACAGTAAAAAGACAAGTGCCGACTCGCATAATCACTGTTTGTGCAATTGCTGAAATTTAATTGAAGGAAGAATATTATCGGATACCCGAGCACGCACGATTTGACGAGTAAATAGTATACGTGTTATATTTTCTTATCAAACTAAGGCTTAGCAAATGCAAACATAGAGGTTATAGGTATTATGAAATATTTAGAGTCATGAAATACATTTATTACTTGCCGCAACCAGTCGCACGTTGCTGTGAGTCAGTCTGATTAAATGGAAAAAAAATTAACAGTATGATTTTGTTTTAAATTTCTCATTGCTAGTTGGTATATTATATTTTAACGGCTGTCCAAGATACTAGCTTTCCATCATTAGCGATTTTAGTATTGCATATGTTGTTGTCACGTTAAACAGATGGCGCTGCCATTTTTATGGACGAGAAAGCTGTTTTTTTAACATAAAAATAAGCACGCATTGAATTGCAATGTTTTGTCAAAATCAAAGCAATCGGTGAATAAAATATATTTAAGTTTTTGAACAAACGAAAATTTACATAATTTACACGTACTCATATTTGTTTAAATTAAATGTTATTTACTTAACAATTAAGGATTACATAATTTTTTTAAGCATTAAATCATTTTGTTGTAATTTTATAGCAAGTTATTCGATTTTTGTTCCAATGTTATACATAGAACAAGGAACTGAGGAGTAAAAACTTGTTTTTTTTTACACATATGATATTATTAATTAAATCATGTAGATAACATCAATGGACTGAATTATTCCATAAATTATACACACAAAATTTTGAGTAATTAATTGCCATGAACAGATTACCTAATTGATTATTTTCTTCGAATAGTTTTAATGTAATACTAGGTCACAAGTACCTACACACACAAATTATCGGGAAAACCGCCATTTTGTTGAGAGCGAAACCATTTTCCGCCAACTGGTGTATAACGGCCGTTACAGGTAACCGCTTCAGTGCATTTTCTTTGTAGACGAGGACGTCACTAAGACCCAACTGCTTAACCATTCAAAAATAAGACATTTACGATCAATTTTTACAAATATATGTTTCTGAGATTTTTCATTTAGTCTCAGGGTGATAATGATCTCAAGTCATTGTTAATAATTCAGAGAAACATTGAAAACAAAGATGACTTGGTTAAAATTATTAGACTGAAATCATGGTTGTACAGATGTTTTAAAATATGGACGTTTTACGCAAACAAGATATTTTTACTACTTTTGAAACTTCTATAATTTTAATGTGATTCAAATTATAAGACTAAAATAATGGTTATATAGAATTCTTAAAGCATGGACGCTTAGGGCGATTTATCCATCAAAAGAAGTATTAAATTTGCTACTAAACTTGTTTTTTGCAGGATTTTTCAGGAAATTTGTAACTCCTTTAGTTTTTCGTATTTTATTAAAAATCATCAATGTATAGATTTCTCAAAACATGGACGGTTTGGGCATAAATATCAAAATTAATATTTTTATCAAAACCGATTTTCAAAAGATTTTTAAGGGCTTTCGAAACTCCATTAATTTGTCATATTTGATTAAAAAATTTAGACTAGTATCATAAATGAATAGAATTATTAAAACAGGTATTCATAATTAAGCATGTTTTTCAAACGATTTTTAGGACTTTTGAACCTCAAATGTATTTTTTTAATATATTTGATTAAAATTATGAAACTGAAATCATGGTTGTGTAGACTTCTTTAAACATGAACGTTTTCATCTAAACTATCAAAACAGATATTCGCATCTAAACATGGTTTTATTTAGACTTTTTCAGGAATTTCGAATAATTTCTTATAATTTTTCCCGACAAGATGAAAATATTCACGTTTCTCTGCTATCGTGTATTTAAAAACACTTAGAGCTTTGATCGATAAAAAATATGTTTTTAGGTTATCATTGGAATACCAAAGTTAGAGACCGTGATATGTCCTGACGTACTGGAACGTATGATTTTTTGGGAATTAAGTGCTATGTTTTTTGGGAATTAAGTGCTTATTTGATAAGTAATCTTAAAAAAAATATTTATAATATTGGACAACCCTGGAGAATTTAACGACTTAACAACATAACGGAACATTAGCAAGGTCACAAAAATTGCTTCCAAAATTTGATTGAACCAAGTTACCGTGAACCACCATTGTTGAGGCTGTTGCATAACTTATAATGGTCTGGTACATATCTTAAAAGCCTTATGAAACTTATTGTAAAGCCACTCTGATAATGGTTATGCACAGTGCTCGCGTTCCCATAAAGTTGTTTGTTCACAGTAGTTGGATTTAATGGTACCTATTTAATTTGAGGTAGTTGAAAGATGGCGCCGAAGAGATACGGAGGCATATTAAACTCACTCTCATTTTCAGAATATTAGCAGTTTATCATTTTCAGGGATTCATTGTTTATTTTAACGGACCTATTGTTATCGTACTGTGACATTGGCACAGATATTTTAGTTAATCCTGGAAATTAATTGAGGTTTCAAGGTCTAAATAAATATCATTTTTGTTATCTAATGTATACCTCACTACTTTTTATTTTTAAATTTGTGTTTTACTTAGTAAATATCATATTTCATAAAATCTACTGTGACACATGTTTCGATGCATTTTTACCTCAAAATGACTGCTGAATCAATTAATGAAATGTTTTTTTAGTTGTTAGCAAAAACTGTTTTTTATTTAGTTATTCATGTAGAGCGTATGGTGGTATGGACATGTGGAGCGAATGGATAGCGAGAGAATGACTAAGAAAATATATGTGGCGACTGTGAGAGGGAAAACAGAACGTGGACGACCGAAAAAGACTTGGCACGATCAGATCAATCAGAACCTAAAATCTGGCGGTGTCAAAAGTCTGCGTAATCGGAGGGCATGTATGACTAGATGTATGGATGTGAAGGAGGCGAGGAGTGTATGTCAGGACAGAAGAGTGTGGCGTTCCATCCTCTCTGCCTACCCTTGCGGGGAAACGGCGTGATGGTAGTAGTAGTAGTAGTAGTATATATATACATATATATATATATTTATATATATATATATATATATATATATATATATATATATATATATATATATATATATATATATATATATATATATATATATATATATATATATACATAAAATATAAGAGATTGAAAATTTACAAGGATGTACTGATTGATCCCTGAAATCACATAAGTGTCGAAAATATTAAGATATATTAAGTTATGAAACCAATTTTTAAAAACTCAGTTGGCTAAAATATGCAACGGCTACTTAATTCGTAATGATCGAATGCGCCACGGTTTGGTCACCCCTGATCTACCTAAACATAATAACTTTATTATTAAATCAAGGTGTTAACCACTACCATGTTACGAGGGGGCGGATGTTACAAGTGAAATATTTCAATTTGATGTGACACGAAACACGACCGAAAAACTGGATACATTAGTATCGGAAAAACATTGTTTTCTCGAATATTTGTGCATGTACCTACACATACTTGTATCCACCTACTTCACATATTAAACAAATTTTATAATTTATACGCGCATAAATCAAACATGATTTTTTTGCCCGGGTCCCATTCGTTTTCCGCCGTACAAGAAATGTAAATCAAATATAAAATACTAGTCCATTACTGGCAGAACACTTCGCAGTCTGCAGGTCTAGGTTGAAATTTACGACATTCATGCGCAATCCCATTTCGATTCACAAAACTCCATGTGATTTTTTTTCGAGATTGCATTCTAAGTCGTGAGTCTTGAAAATATAAGCACTAGATGTGGATCGCTCTCATAAAAAAGCAACAAATCTTTTCGGAGAACAATCCGCTATATGGCAGTGACTAGTTTAATACATTTCAGACGGTTATCTAGTAAGGCACAATGTGCGAATCATCTGTCCTTGAAATTGTAGCGGAATACGCGATCGTATCCCGGCATATTGCGTACGCAGGAGAAGTAGACAATCTAGAGCAGAAAATAGATAAGTGCTGGCCACAGACAAGCGTAGACTAAATGCAGGAAATAGATTGCGAAACCGTGCTGCTTCAAGGAGCCTGAAATCGACAACGGAAACGGTTCAGAGCGTCCGTGACTCACAACGATCCGTTAAGATCTAGTTATCCGTTAATTGTTGATCGTTAGTGGTTGTTTTTGGGAGTAATCCAGGTTTCTGACCGAATTCACGATCCGTTAAAATATGCGAAATGCAGTACTGTATTATGATATTTTTTATAAGTGTCTCAACCTGATGAAATATTTATGGTTTTTATATCAATAAAGATGGTAAAGTCTCAGGGCTTACAACCTGGCATTTTGCTGGCATAAAAGATCACTATATAACATTCCTTATCGTTCATCGTTCACTTTGTGTAATATTACTTAAAACACTACTTTAAGACTACCAGTTTCTGAATAACCATTCCATCAAATGGACCAGGTCAAATGCAGACTAAATGTTTTTAACAGGTATTACAAAGAGTGATGAATAATAAGGAGAGTGTTATATTACCATAACATAAAGTTAACAATGCTTTTGATATCCAAAATTAATCACTTAGTACACTTGTGTAACGTTATCGCTTTTGCTCAATATTAAGCATCCATAATGCATTATTTGAGATGTATATATTATAGTATAGGTATATTAATTAATTTATATCCATCTTTCATGACAGTATTTTACCCATTGTTGGGCAGAAAAGCGTTGTAAAATTTAGTTAAAACATTTAAAATAAAACATTCTTCAGACTGTAACATTATCAGTACCTTAGAACAGGACTACTTGAACTTTAATGTGTTACTTGAGCCAAGTACAAAAAAAAATTAATGTTATCTGGTCTACAATAATGAACGTACTTATAAGTGTCACCTGTCAGGAAAACAATGAATCATGTCGATACGTCGATTATTGTAGACCAAATACAGATCTAAATAAAAAATATATATATAAGTTGTACTGGTAAGTAAGTTTGTATTTTCACGCGTTGATGAGAAGATCTGTAATTCTTGATACAAGTCATTTTTACACAAATATCAAAAACTCAAAAGTGGTCTTTAGGAAGTAATTTATTTTAATTTTCAAAAAATCTTCTATTTAACCGATGTAATGAAATATACCACTTGATTGCACTTAATCAATAAATAATGTAATGAAAGATGTGACATTGTTTCTAATATCGTTAAAACTATAATATAAACGAAATGCGTAACAAAAACGCATGAAATTTCTTTAACTAGGGTTGGCCAGACACGAGCCTAATTTCTGATTGATATTGCCACGCGGATTGGGAAATTAGTTATCTATTTCAGTATTAATGCTGAACTCGATGACATTAATTTCCTCGGGTCACTAGGCATAGCATTGGCAAATGATAAACTTTCAACTTAATTTAATTTATTCAAGGAGTTCAATTGAAATCATTTTAAGGTACTATAAACATTATTATTGCAATAAAATATTGGTAGTATAAAGATATCTTAATTCCAATTGCGTCTAATTAAGTACACTTCGCAATATTATTAAGAAAAAACAAATTAAGATAATGGACTTTAAATCAAGGAACGGAATTTTTGCAACTAATTGTTTGGCTTGAAGAATCGTAGGTAATAATTAATTTGAATGAAATTAAAATAATTATCAATGTCACCACCACTACCATACACCCTTATCCTTGCCCTTTGGTGTGTAGGACACTGCATTAAACTGATGCAGTTTCAAGCAATTCGTTAATTATATGAAGGCAAGGGGATCAGTCCTGCGCTTCACGTACCATTCCAGGGTGATAAAACAAATATTGGAGTAACATAACTCTTATATTTATTGTGACTCCCTTATAAAACCAGGGATTTTCAATATGGGAGCAAACGCTCCGACCATGACAATACGGAGGTGGATAAAATAAAATACCGAAGAAAAAAAATATTTCCCGTACTAGTAACTTAATATTTTTAAAATTAATAACTATGTAAAGTCTGCCATCGTAGTGTAGTGGTTAGTGCTTTTAACTACCGTGCTGGAGGTTGCGGGTTCTTTTATCACGGGGTTTCACATAAATTTGAATGATTTTAAGTTTTTATATTTATTTTATGTAACGTCATATTCATATTTCTTTTATTGCAGATTAAATAAATAAATAAAAAAACTAGGAATATAAAATTATGTCAAGAAATTGTGAATAAAATATTATTTCACTTCATTTTATGATCTTCTGATGTCATTCGAAAACACTCGAGCTGTTTGTTTTTGTAGCAATCTCGTGAAATAATACTATTCATTGATTTGCATAGCCCACTTTTTGTCAAAATTAATTTAATACCTTTCCGATGATAAAAATTATTTTTTGCCCAAATCGGGTCCAACAGAGCACTTTGTAAAAAAAAACTCGAATTGCGTCGAATCTGACGGCGATAAAAATGCAATAGCTTTCGTGTTTATATGACTGTAAAAAGGAAACTTATTGCGGGTAAAAACAAAACGACAATGTAAATTCAGGAGGTTTCCGACGCTGGGCATTGTTTATTCATTGAACAATGCGATTAAACAGCCAACAGAGCACGACATCTCCCGGCAGACCGACCAAGTATTCGGTCTATTAATTCTCTCGAGCTGTGGCACAATTGCATCCCGCGGGCCCATTTAAATTCAGGGTACTTACCTACACAATTTTACTTCAAATTAAGGTAATATTGGATGCATGACGATATCAAACACCCACACTACTAATTAAATGGGTTTTTAGATCTACAATAAAAAGTCCTATGTATTTATAAAATACAGATTTTTTTATAATTCCCTGTTTTTATTTTTATGGCTAAAAAAAAAATTGAAAAAATTGATGCCTTTGAAATGTGGTGTTGGAGGCGCATGCTCCGAATTCCATGGACAGCTAGACGCACCAATGAGTCCATTCGCCAGGAACTACGCTTGGATGGCTTGTCTCTGGCCAATATCTGTACCCGACGGATTCTCCAGTTCTTTGGACACGTTGCGCGTGGCAACGAGGATAGCCTGGAACGACTAGTTGTGATCGGTAGCCTGGAGGGAAAGAGAGGGAGAGGGAGATCCCCCACACGATGGATCGATCAAATTAAGGCAGCAGCAGGCACCTCAGTGGTTGGAGCGCTACGTGCAGCGCAGTCAAGGGATAACTGGAGAAGAGTCATTGCTTCTGCAAGGGTCACAACCCTCAGCAATGAGGATTAAGACGGAGAAGAAGATTTTTATGGCATTACCGCTGTAAAATTTTTTAAATCTGTCCACTTCTATAGTGAAGTGTTTGGCTTCTATGCTAGAAACACAGATTTGAATCCCAAGGGGGTTTAAATAAACATGATCAATTGATTTTTCACTCTAATATTTATTTAATACTACCCTGGACTGGTACCCTAAGCGGAGGGCTGATCATCAAGGCAGATGCCTCAACATATTTAACGATCAAGATGACATTGCTTTTATATGATGTAGTTATAAATGCACCAAATGATGGAGATAAGGGTTAAAAGAAATGAAAACGGTTTGTTTTGTGATATTTGATTCAGCAAAGTAAATCTGTATTTCTGTTTGAGAGAGTTTGAAAGAGTTAAAATGCACCAAACTGATCGTTTAAAGAGTGTGCATAGTTATAATAAGTCGTACAATACATACTTATTTAAATTTTAGAAAATTGTTATGAATAAAGTAGCATTCTCGCAAGTCGAAATCAGAGAGAGGGATGAAGGAAGAATGTAATTTTAATACGTAGTTAATTTTTGTGATGCCAAATTTTGAATGTAATTATTTAATGTCTGATCAGAGTGACCAGAAGCGCGTTTAAGGCAATAAAAATAAAATGGATTATGTCTGCGGTCGATAAAAAATTAATTAAATTTGAATTAAAAATGTCTGGGAGGAGAGAGCGTCAAATGAGACCCGATGTAACCTTGGGTGTCGAAAGATGGCCCCATAAATTTGGCAATATAAAAGCAGTAAAAATGTAAAGTGCATTTGCAAATCGGGGTAAGTCAAACTTCAAGTTTACAACTTTTGTTTTTGTTACCGACCTATTGTAACGCAACGGTCTGTTTGCATTGCGCCATCTTGGAAGTTTAATTTCACTTTTGAACTCACAACCATTACCGAAAACTTTACGTCTATCGACAAGAGTCAAAGTCTGGAATCATCCACCGTTACGGGAATTTGTAGCGGTCGATGATGACGCGTGCCACTTGTACTGTGTAAAGGGAATCACCCTACACCTTATACACACCGACAAGGTGTAGGGTGATTCCCACTATTACACAAATAACCCAATTAACCATTGTAAACATCTATAATCAATGCATAGTCACTTATTTACTACTGCATGCCAAGAAAATAGTTCATAACGATTGTTTTACTTGAAATATTAACCAAATAATTATAATAAAAAGTATATATTTCTTTTATGTTGCTGAGCTTAGAAAGTATTTTAAAATTATATATTAGGAATTTTGACCTGATAAGTTTACAAGACATAAAATAAAGCTTGATTGTTCTATTTTATATATTATCCTACACACATTTTCAAAAAAAATTGTAAAAAATAAATAATAGAAAAAATGTAATAAAAAACTATATAAGTAATTCATTAATTGTAAAATGTATAAAATGTTTCAACTCTTAAAAGAGAGAAATTATGTTCTATAATGGACAGTTTTGCGAACGTTACACAAGTTTATAAACTGGTTACTTAATTAACTAACTAACCATCAAGCTAATTCCACGCAGCGGTAAGCAGAGAGAATAGAACGCCACACCAATTTGTCTTTGCAAATAATCCGTGCTGTAAAATATATTTTACAGTACGGTTTCCAACATGATAATGATGAACAGCGTCATTAACTGACTGAATCGTTGTATTGAAAAATATTTTGATACAATTATTTAAAAAAAAATATTATTGGGGTCGAGATAACTGGTAAACGAGGACTTTGTAAGTTTCGTTACGTCACCCTACGCAAAAGTTGAGAACCTCTGACTTGTGTTGTAAGATCGTTAATTTGTTATTCGCGTGTAAACTCAAACAGACATTATTAACTATTTGTAGTCAATAACGATCATCATTTGACACTTGACATTTATTTTGATATTTCTTCATTAACACGTTGAGTTTACTAAAGCCGTATAATTTGCAGGATGCTAATATAATAATATTTAGTCCAAATGAGTCGCTGTTGTTGGTTCGTGTCAAGGATTTAAATGTATTAAAAATATTTATTGCTCTCTGGAATGCGACCATTAAAATAATGTGCACAATAGCTCACGTATCTAAAACTCATACAAATATAAAATTATTGCAACATTTTGAGTGTGTACAAATACTTGTTCACAAAATCTGGATTATCTCAGGATTCGGACCTCACATACTAATATAAGAGTTTCTGCTTAGTAAAAAGCTTCTTAACATCTCACCAATAGATGTCTCTAGTGAAGTTCTAGTGATTCAAGAACAAGGTTTCTAAATTTGTTAATATAAATAGAACTTCCAAGAATTTGAGTAGTGTGGTTGTCAATAATGTGTAGAATTGGTGAATGTAACACGTGTAAAGTGATCACTTAAACCAGTCTATGACGGTCATCAGCTCCGTAAATGCTCAGACTTCAATATTCTACTTCATCTTTGATGAGATGTCAAAAAATAATAAATAATTATTGCATTATTCTCAAATAATATACAATATAGTATGTGAAATTGTATTTTTTATTTTCAAATTAATTGGGTGTTATATTTTTCACATTTACCTTCCCTGTCCTCACTATTCGGCGCGCAAACAAGCCTCTGAAATAGAAGCTTTGCGAATTATTTCTTTGAAAAAAGCGTATCTAATATATCTTTATTTTTAGGTGTCGTATATTTAGCTACGAAGCATTTTATTGGATGGTATTTTATATTTACAAAAAATCTTTTTACTATTATATCCTGACCATATTTTGACAATGCCGAAGGGTGTTTACATTACTCGTATTGAACTGCATTAATGTTTTATGAAGTATTTGACGTAGATAATAAACATACATTATTTTATTTACTGTATTAAATTATTACCATTTTGAAATAAAGTTATTACAGTATTTTAATTACCTTGCATCCTTCGCAGGTAAAAGCTCCAAAATGAAATCCTGCTGCAGGTTCTCCGCACACTTTACATTGCTGGTTCATCTGAAAACAAAATTAAAATAAGTAAACCAAGAAAATCACTATCATTCAGCATTTTAACCACGAAGTGGCAAACTTTTTAAATTAGAACAACGTTAAACCCTGGCAGAGAAGGGATGGCGTTAAGCATGGCTTAGTTTTGATTGTCTGATAATTCAGTTTTTTTTGGATTGTGTTGTGTAGACTATAAATCAGTTTCAGGTTAAATTTCCTTCCAGTATTTTATTACATATTATTATTTTAAACAACAAATAAATAAAAGAGGAAAAAATATTTGTGTTTTTATTATTTACAAAAATATTTCAATGTCATACTATTTTTGTGATTTTAAGCAGCTCATTATAAAAATAGGTTTCAATTTGTGATAGAGTGGGTTCAAACTCAGATTCTGCGACACAACTGACAGGACCACAACCCGACACTAAGTGATGTTTCAGTTAAAAATATAGTTAAACGTGCGTTGACAGAAAGTGTATAAACAAAAGATATTATCTCGCAATAATAGGATTAAGTCGTTAGGAAATCTGTTGATAAAAAGCCAACCGATAAATTATCATGGGAATCTGAAGACAACGAGAATATGGGGCTGTGTATTCTAGCATTCCCTAGCTCATTAAGATTATTAAGCGCTCTGAGCGTACCCTTCAAGCGCTAGACGAGATGTTGGCAAGCCCGTAATAATTGCGGAGATATGATGAATGCGACCGGCCTCCCCTACTTAGCGAGCGGCCATAATGAATACATCACCATCGCGAGGCGATTCTCTGCCTGACGTTGACTAATCTAGTTCACTTGTTGAATGGGCTCCTCGGAGCTCTTGCATCAATGCATATATCTGATTGTTCCGGCTACCGTGATGCGGAGAGCATCGCAGATTGCGCATTTCCCATTACCCGTTGCATCCATCCCTTCAAATGACACAGCCTCCATAAAGAGATCAGCCGCAGGATTTGCATTTAATATTCCGGAATACAAAGCTGAACGATGCTTTATATACGTATGCCTTATGGAAATCCAGCGCTGAGAAATTGCTTCATTTATTTATCCCAACGTTAACTCGTTGATATCGTTTTATTATATGATAACCAGTTAAAGGTACATATAAATTAACTTAAATATAATAAATAATGAGATTACGGGTCACGATTGCATTCGTGAGGCGCATATTTCATAAATTATAAAGTAATTATGTAATTTAGGTATCCGTATTATTCTTTAAAATATATTTTTTATAAGCAAAGTTTCTTGTCTGTCTATGCGTTGAAATTTCAATGTTAAGTTGTCCTTAAAGATTTTAAGGTGATTTGATATTTTATAGTATCAACTTAATTATTTTAATAACAAAATATTTGTTTCACAATAAACTAGGTGCTCAGAAGAATTTTTCATCTATTACAACGTTATAAAAACGTATACGGTATATGAAAATGGTTGGATAAAGTGTTACTAAAAAAATAGACATTATAATTAACTATGCGATTCCATCGTACAAGGGTTACTGAAATAGCTTTTGACGATACTAAAATTATAAGCATACTTTACAAATCAAGGCAACATGTATCACAGTAATAATTTAATAATTTATTACTGCAAAAAAAAATTTCAAAAGCGTTAAGGGTGGATTTTATATTAAATGTGCCTCGTGTAAAATCTTATATATTTTGAAACAATTAAAAAATGATTTATTAAATTAATATCGAAAATGTGTAGGAGGTACTTTTGATAGGTACCAATTATTATTTCAGAAAATATTGATCAAAAGGTTAACTTAAGTACGCGTGCATACTTGATTATTAAGTATGTTAGGGACATACTACTACCATTAAAATAAATAATAATACTACATTACAAGTTACTTCCCAATAATTTTGACAACCACCCACGCCACGTGGGCAGTGGAGATTGCTGAAGAAGTTGTCTCGAAGTACGCCAAGACGTAAACTAAAGAGTTTAACAGAACAAGGAAGTTGGTCAACATTGTCACGCGAGAATAATCAGCTATATTGCCGTGGATTCGACGGCCAAATGGATATTGTGACATTTCCTTTACGTGTCTCGAAATACTTTTATATGTTGTTCAACTAATCCTGTCGTAGGGCGAAATTATGTTGAAAAATCGTTTAAAATAATTATAAATAAAAATTTGACTAAGTTGGTAGATACCTAGAGTTGAAATTAAATAGCTTTAGGATGTAAAAATATAGCAGTTATACTGACTTCATTAATTTATTCGACAGTTACTTTTTGGTAAAATATCTATTCATTTCAAATTGCTTGGTAAATATGGTGATACGTATTTCAATGCATTCCGCATCATCGAAACACGGGTCACAATTGTTTATAAGAAATAGTGGTATTTTCGAAATAAAAATTACATTCAAGTTATACTAACTCACATTTTTAGTAAGGATTATTAAAAATTAACGTGCTTGAATTTAAATAAAAATATACGCTATTTTACTTGTAAACACACATTTTTTTAAATAAAACGTTTATCACAAAAATCTTAATTACGCATTACTATTTTTTGTACAATTATTTTACAGTGTTTGAAAATGATGCAAAATGCATCGATACACGTGTTAAAATAGATTTTAAGAAATCGTAATATTTCCCAAGTAAAACTATACTGTTGCTTTATCAGATTATTCAATAAAAAATACTTGCTCAGTTATTTTTTTGTATAATGATCATGTGAATGCATACCAATCAGATGGCGCTATCAGGTGTAAACATCTAATAGTAACATATTCAAGGCGTCTTGCATATTACGAATTACTCAATCAATCATCCGAGTACTCAATATATCGGTAGCCATCATAAATTATTATTATAAAATTCTTGTCAATCAATAATGATCTTCAGTTTCCATTGAGTACATCCATATTATACTAGTAAATAATAGGATTGATTGAACAATTGCCTCGGAATCATTTTTTCATAACGTCAAATTACGTAGCAAATATATTTTCAGTCACTAAAAAATATATATGTATAAAAAAGGCACACAACACATATAAATGTAAAGTTGCCTTTACGAACGATTGGTTCGACTAATGAATAATTCTGTTAAAAATATTTTTTACTAAGGTTTTTTGTTAATTTACTATGAAATATTGTGAATTACTTGTGTTACTGTCTTAGTGATACTGTTATTCTTCTTCTATGCGTGTCATATCAGGTCGCCCTGATGTCGACTTTTACTTGTTATTGTTATTGAGCCCTTATTTGTTTTATATTGTTTAGGTTAAGACAGGCGAAACCCGCCAAGTGCAGAATAAATTCAAGAAAGATTTATTTTTATATGGGCTAAGTGTTTGTGATGTATTTCTTACATTTACCTTATCTTTTCTCACTATCTTTCCTGCAAACAAGCCCTTAAAAAAGAGGCTTTGCCGGTTATTTCTTATAATTAAAAAAAATTAACTTTCTTTCCTTAGATATGAAAATAAAACATTTTATTGTTTATTTATTCTGTCATTTACTAATTTTTTTTATTTAAATACGTCCAAAAAAGAGAAAAAATGTTCAATATTTTCAATAGGATACATATTTTTTTTTATTTTCTAATTGTGAAGGTATTTTAACCTTACGAATATTCCGTCCCGCCCAAATAACGACTCTTACCAAGTTCATAACACATGTTCAAGCAAAAAAATGGTGGAAGTTTCTTTTTCAAATTCAAAATATGAAGCAAATTATATGTTTCAATATAAAGTCAGGTAGTCGACATTCTTATAATTATAGGATATTGTATAGATTGATAAGAAAATTGGAGAAATTGAATGAAATATAAAGGCCCTATACAACTCTTTTACGAAAGATATGGCCTCCAGCTAGATTTAATTAGATATTCATTAGATAAGCAGGTCTCAAGGTGTTAAATGAATGGTGTAATGAAAAGAAAAATACACGTCAAATTAACAAAGTTAGTGATTTATGCAATACGTTCATTGGTTGCTATATAAATATTGTATTAACCGCCTTTTTTTCTTTTATACAGTCATCAGAAGAAAAAAACTTGTTCTCATTTGTTATTTGTTATATTTGTTTATTTCAAACTTATAAATAAAGAAATGTCATACCGAACTGCTTTTTTTAGAATTACATAAGTTTATAGAAATATACAGATTTAAAAAGTATTAAATGTTTAGAAAGAATTTTTATTAATTACTGACATATTTAATTTCCTATTATTAAAGTCAAATTTTATAAATATAATCTGTATATCCATGTATTAAAAACATTTTAAGATAGTATTTTTAATCTACTTATATGATCCATACTTAAATCGATTGATATTTCAAAAGGATAGATATTTTATTTTATGTTTTTTGTTAAATTAAATAATATGCATAAATACTAGTTAATAATCTGTAATATATTCCGACATGTACCCAAACGCCAAATATTCTAACTGTGTAATAATGTATTATCAGATCAGAGAGTAAATTATATATTTTTAAATTGATAATTTTAAGCATGTCTGCCTTGTTATAATAACATATATTATGTTCGTAATATACATTTTATTGAAATGCACAAAGAGAGATGACTTTAATTATTAGTAAAAAAATTCCTAAATTTAGTTATCAAAACATCTTTGATCTAAGTTTATAATATTATCACAGTTAACAATAGTAATGTAGTTGGTTCCACACCCCTAGTCTAGAGTCTAAGGTGATATATTTACTGAAATGTTGAATTCATGAAACACTTTTCTTATGGTAGTAGATGATTTCTTCAGGAATCTGGATTCATAAGTCCAAGGGACAATATAATAATGATTTGATTTGTATATTTATTACAGGAATTATATGTATGTATTTTATATGTACCTACAATACATGCTGCGAGATGATAATATTATAATACAAAATAGGTGGGCAGGTAGGTAGGTACTTACACTATAATATAATGTGATTTGATACAAAATTGTGCTCCGCTGGCAGCATTAACGATAAAGCTCGATTCCGGCGAGTAAACGGTTCAAATTACACGTTACTATTTCCTTTGTTCACACGTGTCAACATTAAAAGCGTTGAAATCGGATGATGAGAATCTGGTTAGAGTGGGAACGGATCAGAGCCATAATGCAGATTTGTACCGCACCTATGTGTATTATTATCGATTTGATGCGCGTGGTTATGAAATGTTATATTTGGGTATCGCCTCCTATGACCGTCCTCGTTTCTATTATTGTACAACTCTTTCCTCAGAAAATTATTTAAAAAAATAAAAAAACTTTACTATTTTTTTTATTTGAATAAAATGTGGCTTAAAATTTAAAGCAAATTTTAAAAGCGACCCTCATTTTTTAATGATTTTTTTTACATTTTCAAAAACAAAAATATGTATTTGTAAAAACTCATAGAAGACGTCATGTTCAATTCATGTTCATGACTTACAATGCATATTTATAATGCTATTTGAATATATTTTTTTCTTTAAAAAAATATAACAAAATAATGGTACCTTGCAGTGCATTGCTGTCTCAGTTGGTTAATTGGAAATGTAAGAATAAAGTATTTTTTTATATCATCATTCGAACATCTATCATTCCAACTAAGGAAAGAATGCAAAGCTAAGATTAGCATTATTGATATTTACATGTACATGTATCTTTTTTTTTTAAATATATCTTTTTGCACCAAGAAAACCTTTAAAATGACAGTTTTTAAGAGAAATTACCTCAAATTTCTAAATTCGTAAAATATTGAAAAAATATTAATATCTTGTAAAAATATGGTATAATGCAAAATAAATATGAAAAATAGCTCGATGAGAGGGTTTTTACCTTATATTGTCGCTGAACCAGAAAACAGAATGTCAAATTACATCGAGAGTGATCTCTATTGAAGATTGTAATTTTGCCGAGAACTGCCTGAGAAAGGAATTTATGAGGCTATCAAAAATACCTACGCGAGGATGGGTCACCAAATATGTAATTAACTGTATTTTTTATTTACGAAAATTCGAAGCAACATAATAAGCCTTTTCTTTGTAATTTGGAAAATGTTATAATAATTTAGTATTTTTTTAATATTCAATCTTTTTATTAGTCTTAAAGACAGTTGAAAAACAAGATGTTTACTTTGTACCACTACTACTGCCACTACCATCACGCCGCTTCCCCCAGGAGTAGGTAGAGAAGATGGAACGCCACACGCTTCTGTCCTGACATACACTCCCCGCCTCCTGTACGTCCATACATCTAGTCATACATGACCTCCGATAATGCAGACTTTTGACACAACCAGATTTTAGGTTCTGATTGATCTGATCGTGCAAGGTCTTTTTCGGTCATCCTCGTTCTGTTCTCCCGCTCACATACGCCACATATACTTTCTTTGTCATTCTCTCGTTATTCATTCGCTTCACATGTCCATACCACCTTAAAAAACTCTTTAATCTTTTATCTCTAGTTCAGCCTACATTTCCTGCCAACAACACTATATGCGTGTATATAGGTATGTATAACCAATTAGTACTGTCACCTACTAACGAAGATCTTCGGACATATCGATAATGTGTACATAAATTATACATGTGAATTTTACATCATACGCTTTTTATTACATGGTCCAATTAAAAGTAACTGTTTTTTTCCTTTCTAATCCGAGGTTCGTTTTTATTATTCCAGACATTGAAATCATTTTGTTACTTACATGTTAATATTTAAATAAATAGCTACGGAGGTGGAAACAAAATAATTAAGCGACAAACCCATCTACTAAATTTGGTTTAATTATAGTCAGTTTTTATTTCTGCCCACGAAAAAATATCAATAAAAATATCATTCTACTGTTTTGATGACAAGGCGTACAATATTAATTAAAATTTTATTCACATGTTCATATAGTGAATTGATGAAAAAATCATTTCAAAATAAAAATTAGTGACCAAAGTGTTGAAAATATACAACTGTTTATAGCTTGCTCCATTTGAACAAGTGATATTTGCTCTGAATTAGTTTAAATATATGTATTTTTTAGGAAAAAGAGCCTGACATGTTATTTCAGATTCTTTTTTTTGGATACTTAAAACAGTTGATTTTAAACAGTTTTATTGATATTTCAAACCATCTCAATAAACCTTTTTTTATTTTACCGATAAAGCTCATTTCAGACTTGAATTATTTCCTTACATCACTACTCTCTATCATACACGATTTTGCCGCACTGAGAGATCATGATAAGTGATTTTATCACTCCAATATATTCATTATTACCCTGGACTGGTACCCGAAGCGAAGGGCTGATCAACTTTCCTTAATGTGTTAACACTGCATTTATGTAATACAGTGCCCTATGCACTATCGGGTGTATATAAAGATTTTGTGTTCATCATTTAGGACGAGAATTAAAATTTGTATCTATTTTGCCAATATGAATATTATTACAATTATCAAAATTAATTTTGTAAACACAGCTTTGATTAAAATATACCGTTTGATTAATAATTCATATAGCACAATTTGATTACATCTTTACGATCTTGAAGATATATTGATGAGTTTAATCTAAATGCATCGTATTATTAAAATTATCAACCTGTTGGTTCGATAAAAAAAGTTTAAGACAATTACGGCATAGCCTATAAAAGCTATATAAGGAGGCGTCATAAGGCACGTTCATTAAATGGAAATAATATTTTAGGTACAGGGTAAAAAATCTCTCCCAAGTCTCGAACGAACAGAACCACGAGAATATGCGAACGTGGGTGTAGCGTGCAAATCAATAATTAAGCCAAAAGATGAGAACTAACCGATAACGTTCAACAGATTCGCCGAACAAAAGTATGATTATTCAATCAATGAGAACATTATAGGAAGTATTGCGGTGGTAGCGTCAATCCCGAAGAACGTGGGTTCGTTTTCATTTTTTTGACTGCAATTAAAATTAATGGTTAACTTAGTGCAAGCTTATATATAATTATAAATGAACTAATGTTGCCCGAAGACGTGTTAAATATCAGATATCGACATTTTGAGAGCTCGTGAAAGTTGTAAAGCGCCGCCAAAACTTTTTTTGACCATTTATTTAATTTATCGTGAGAATTTCAAGATTTATGTGCCGCACTAAATGTGTCTGCATACGAAAATAAACTTTCAATCAAAATTAGCCGATGAGGTGGTCTTTTCCATTATTAATTTATATAACGCACGGTATATTTTAACGCTTATAAAAAAACGATCCTTACCTCACTCAATATCACAGACGGATACATACTTATGTAGTTCTTACGTCAGAAACATTGTTACATACGTATTTTGAATAATTTATAAATTTTGGTCAGTACTTTTAATACTTTTTTAATTAATTGTTTCAATTTACGTCAGTGTAAGTTAAAATAAATGCTTTTATTATCTTCTAAAGACATACCATAAGTAACGGAAATCAACATAATATAAGACGTCGTTTGATCATGTTATGTCACCTACCGATCAATGTTCAAATAAATATCAAATATGTACTTTTCCTGTATTTTATAAAATGTTCATATCATATCAATCTTAGAGGTTTGCACTTCTTAGGTCAAGGTTTGGAATCAGAATTAAAAAAGTTTTTTTTTAAATTTTAACTGTGATTAAACAGATAAATTTTGGTGTTTACAAATTATGTGGAATTCACAGAAATACGTATCACAATACATTTTAAGTAAAAGTGGTATTTACTACTTTAAATTTTTAACGTTTCAATTGCTTTTTTATTTTATTAATTAAAAAAAAAACTACATACATAAATCACATATATAATATTCCCGATGAGTAATTTCTATAACTCATGATAGAATAACGAGACTGAACACAAATAAGAATTAAAAAAATATAAAAAATTAAACAAACTAACACAGGTCAAAATGTAAAATATAAAACAATAAATGGGTTTAATAAATAGGCATATAAAAAAAAACATACGGTAAGAAGCATATTTTAAATTTATATGTCTCCAACTTCCTTACTTTTTTACTTAACAAACAATATATTCATCGACTTTACGTATTAAACATCAGATTATACAAAATACCGTTGCATAAAAGCATGATCATACAGCATCCCTAAATATTAAATTGCCACAGTACGCAAGATGACTAATCAAAATAATATCTCCACAATACTTTTTATAAATGAAATTCGGTAGGGGTTTGAATTCGGAAACACAATAAAATATCGGCTTATTATACAGGATGATTCTGAAAGATTTCTTCAACTTTTATGTCAATAAAGCATAAAATACAAATGAGGAGCATAGGCCAGATGCCGTATTTCTTTCATTCAATATTTGTATTCATTTAAGGCGTAAAAATCGGTAGACTTTGTATCCATTCATGTAACATTTGTACGCCTTTTTTATTTGAATAATCATTAATCAAAAGACATGAAATAAAATTTAACTGATTTAAGTGAGGGTATTAAATCAAACATTTGAATATCCAGCTATGTGAATAAATAATATTAATCAAAATTTGTAGCTTCACAATATTTTGAATGTTTCTAAATACGTGTTCACAAATCTGGGTTTTCTTCATTTAAGAGTTATTTTTACACATGTGGTATATGTAAAAATATATATTTTAATCATAGGTAGAATGGTGAACGTCACACATGTGTGATTTATTCTCTTAACAATTCTATGACAGGTCATAAGCCCTGTAAATACCCAGAATTCCATATTCTCCTTTATCTATGAAGAGATGTCAAAATGTAAAAATATAACTTTTTGGAAGTGAATGTTTTAACACTCTCCTTGTCATTCATCGTTCACATTGTGTAATTGCACTTTAAAAACACACTACTTAGTGACTACCGGTTTTGGAATAATCATTCGATCATCAGGTCAAATGTAAAACAAAACACAACGTTAACAATGCTTTTAATATACAAAATAAATAATTTAACAATTTATATGAGAATTTTTTATAAAAATTCAGGATTTTGCCTTGCTCGAAAAAATGTACCTATTACCAGTAAATTTTGAAAGAAATGTCTCTTTTTTCCATGTCAATTATTAAGTGTTAAAAAATAAGGCATAAGATAAAGCTGTATTGTAAAGTTGCCCCAAATTTGCTTAGAAATTATTTACATTAATTCTCAGAGGAGAGCATACAAACATGTTTGTAATAAGTAACGATGTGATGTAGAGATGTATGTTACAAATGACAGACTTTTGTTACAAATGGTTCTCATTGTTACGTCTGTTACACGGATATTGTAGTATTCGTAACATCTGATCCCAGAATGCGCTCGTCTCAAACAATTTATAATAGCAACGCAACAGGATATGATTGACTAGCAGCATGATTGTTGGATGAGGTGATTCGACACTTCTAGTACTGGATGCACAACGTGATTGATACAGGTGGCACAAAAGTAATCACTCTATCGGAAGACGTTATAGTTTTTGCAAATTTCGTCGTATATTAACCATATTTGATATTTCGCTCACTCCTTTTATCAACGTTACATATAAAAAATTGCCAATTTTCAGTTGTGTATGTTTTCGGAATGCCCAGAAAATAAACTATATCCCAGCAAAAGTGGCATATTTTTAACTTAATATTTACTCGCTACAGGGCAGAAAGTTTTGTTTTTACATTTTGAAGAAAAGGAATTGTTTTATTATTTTTTTTTGAAATATACTTTCTATTTTTCAAATGGAGAATAAACAATCACGTTTTACCTAAAAAGACCTGTTGCACATTAAAAGTTCATAAGTGGCTTAAAATTATTTTTATACTGTACATTGTATTATATTTTTTAACTTTAAAAACGACCTCCTGAAAAATCATGTTTTTTTAAACAAGACGTTCTTGAAAGTAGTGAGCGATTTGTGAACCAGACAGTTGCAGTATACAAACAAATTGATAAAACGGACACAAATTTGTATCAACACTGGTGGCGGCCTCTTGATAGATATCACATTTTCAACTTAAAAGAAAAAAATGAAAGGCTCCAAAATTTCCAAAAAAATCACTTAAAATTGATTTTTTTTTCAGATTTTTTTTTCACGTTGTTTAGTTTACAAATATCAAATATGATTGACGTACTACGCTATTTGGGAAAATTAACAACTTTCAATAGAGTGATCAATTTTGCGCCACCCTGTAGATATAGTTCGAATGGATCAACCAATGTATGTTTGTGTGATGAGGAAAATATGGTTGCAAAAGTAATATGATTATTGTCAGAGCTATCACTAATAAGAGAGAGGTACATCTTTAATAACCGAAGGGTTATCGCGTGTATTAATACAGATTTTCCAATGATCAAATCTACAGTTTTAAGCCTACACAGTTTAATAAGTGGAAATTGTAACTGCCATAAAGTAATTACTATTAACTAACGCAAATCAGTCGTGTTGTGAGTTTTTTTTCTCAATTTTTCCGAATTCTCATCAAATAATGAATAATTTTATCGATTGTTCGAGAAAAACCTCTAAACAACTTCATTCCAAATTATGATTGATTCATTTGTGGTATTTTCTCGATATTTAGTATTTATTACAACATTTTGAGTGTGTTCAAATACTTGTTCACTCTGGGTTTTCTCTACTTTTTTTCAGAATTTCTGGGCTTTCTATTTTTTCGATATCTCAACATAGGATAAGAAGAATTTGGAAGTTTGGGTATTAACAGGGCTTTTGACCTATCATAGGCTGGTTGAATGATCACTTTACACACGTGCAACATTCACCATTCTACCCATGATTGACAACCACACTACTCAAATAATGAATAATGGTGAATGTTGCACTGTATAAAGTGATCACTTTACCAGATTATTATAGGTCATAAGCCTTGTAAATACTCAGACTTCTGTATTCTTTTCATCTTTGTTGAGATATAAAAAAAAGTATTTGTTAAACAAATATTTAGAATACGATACAAATTTATGTATTAATTTTAAATCAAACACAGATTTTTTGAGTCTACTAAGTTGTATTTTATTAACAAAAAACACATAAAAAATTATATTGTGACAATTGTTTCAAAATTATATTGTGACAAAATTAATAATAGTTATCACAATGTGATATTTAATCAAATCAATTACAATATATATTTCACAATTTTAAAACTACTGTGGTAATTTTTTGTAAGAAGGCATTTACCTTAGAGGTAAATAATAGATATTTATTCATACGCATTAAAATATAAAGCAATAATCATAAGTTTCTGATCTAAATACTGTGGGAACATAATTTGATACTATAAATGAACATAATTAAATAAGAGTTAATGAGTAAATAACTATTCATTCAATTATGAACCTACTCTAATTTCAAAGACAACTTTTGTAGATAATAATTTGGGTAGATTTTTGAAGGTCTTCATCCGCCATTTTTTCTGCGTAACAAGTCATTTGTTTGTAGACTTTAGGAATCACCTTTGTTTACTTTTCTTTTAATTTTTAATTTTCATAGTTATTTCTGCTCTTCTGTTAGGTCCATGGCATTAAAAGCATTATAAACAAAACTAAGAAAGGTGTGAAGAAATAACAGTAAAATAAATTTATGTTTTGTGTTATTAATTATTATAAATTTATTGTATATTTATAATAATAAATAGAAGCAGAAGAAGACCAAAGATAAGTTTGCATGATCAGGTATTTTAAATACTTGAAAATGGTCAGGTCAGGAGTCAGAATAATTGACTGGTATGTATGAGGAGATGCATGAATTGTTTGCAGAGACGGATTAAAAAAAAATATATAAGTATATTTGTGTTTTTATTATTTACACAAATATTTCAATTTCACACTATTTCTATGAGCCTAAGCGGCTTGTTATTAGAAAAAGGGTATCGAATTGAGATAGAGTGGGTTCTACCCGAGAAACTCTAACCACGGGACTACAACCCGACACTATTGATATGGCGTTTTATTCTCTGCTTACTCCTGCAGCGAAACAACTTGACGGTTAGTAAGTTATTTAGCAATATCCATCAAAAACATTTTAGCAGTAATATATACGCGCATTCAGGTAACTGTTAAAAAGAGGAAAAAAAATCATCCGCGATTCACAATGGATCACTGACATCTAGATTTTTTTCAATATCACAACTCTCATATTTAGAAATTCTAACCTACATGCATAATATTATTACGAGAAATACATAAAGCATTGGAATTATTAATTCACCGCTACAGACATACGTGTTTCCCATTTTGTTGAAATAATTGATTATGTACTCTGTTAAAAATCGTGTATGTTGGGGATAATAGTGTTTTATTACCGCCTGCGTGTTTTTTTGTTATCACGCAATTATACTGTGATGTTAATGGTTCAAATTAAATTATTAATCAAATGTAAATGATACAGGTTTATATCATAATTGCCCTAAGTGCAAGCGCCATAATTATGTTTGATTGTCGACACGATAATTCGCCGAAATGTTGTCTAAGGAGTATGAAAGAAAATTACTCAAAGAAATTTCCCTACTCAATTATATTAAACTTCTAGATATACAGATCAAACTCGTAACACAGTATAAGTGAGATTACATAAGCCATCTATGGTGGGATGAGGAAAGCTTTCATTAAGGAGAGACTCTTTCCGTTAGTATGTGAGGTCCGAATCCTGGATTATACTCACATACTTGAGAAACTCTCGAAAACATAATTTTCAGACAATTTTCTTCTACAATTCATAGTTATTACTTTTATCATAAAATAAGTTTATTTAATTTAAGAGATTAGCCTCCTGCCTTGTCGATTCCCAGCTGTCGATTCATCTCTTTGGTGGACTGCCCGGGAGTCGTCTACCTTGGGGTTGGCCGTACAGTGCAATGGAGGGGAGTCTGGTTGGTTCCATTCTCCTCACACGCGTATAGCATTGTCTCCTTCATTGCCTAGTTAATTTATTTACAACATTGTGGATACGATCAATTTTTTTTAATAAAATAGAATAAAAGATTACTCAATTGTGAATAAAATAGAATAATAGATTACTCAATTGTGATTAAAATAGAATAACAGAATACTCAATTTTATAAAATATTTCGATCAATATCTGAGACAAAAAAACAAACACAAGCATCGCTTGCCCTACAATACCCATTTAAAGTACGATATTTTTAAGAAATGGGTGAATATTTCTACGCTCCATGTATTTCACACAGACCTCGTCGCTGGCAGTAGTATAATTCAATACAAGACATCGATGAATGTGCACAATCTGCTGCGTCACCGGGCTTCACGTTCCCATGATTTGGTGTGACAAAAAATAAATATGACAGTCCGTAGTCCACGCCGCCGAACAAATATGACACAAATAGGTTAGACCGCGAGTGCCATATCTGACCCTAGGGTCGCCGGAGTTGGTCGATTCACTCGGCTGGATTATTGTGACTTTCTCAACACCTATCGTTAAATCTAGCAAGAAATTTGCTGTGAAAGGGATACATATCTCATTTATTGCGTACAACTATAATAACATTTTGAGTGTGTCCAAATACTTGTTCACAAAATTTTGTGAACAAATATTTTGTGAGCAAGAGTGTGAACACACTAAAAATATTGTAAATAAATTATCTGGTCAAATTATAAGCTTAAATAAAAATAATGAAAATGATATTTTCTGGCGTTTCTCATGTGTGTGATTTTAATCCAGGATTCGGATCTCACATACTAATAAAAGAGTTTCTGCTCTCATACTAATAAAAGAGTTTCTGCTCACATACTAATAAAAGAGTGAGAACAAAATTTTGTGAGCAAGAGTGTGAACACACTCAAAATATTGTAAATAAATTATGTGGTCAAATTATATGTTTGAATAAAAAAAATGAAAATTATGTTTTCGGGCGTTAATAAAATAAAAAAAGAGTTTCTGCTTTAAAAAAAAGGTTATTTTCATCTCACCAATAGATGTTTCTAGTGAAGTTCTAGTGATTCAATAATAATGTTTTAAAATTGGTTCATATATATAGAACTTCCAAGAATTTGAGTAGTGTGGTTGTCAATAATGGGTAGAATTGGTGAATGTTACACATGTGTGAAGTGATCACTTAAACCAGCATATGACGGTCGTCAGCCCCGTAAATGCCCAGACTTCCATATTCTTCTTCATTTTTGATGAGATGTCAAAAAATAATATACAAAATACGTAATTTAAATATAAAAGTTGTCTCGATCTATCATGTTTTTATATGAAAAAATTAAAGTCTGAGCATCGTAGGTCTTTTTAAATATTTGGCTAGCTTAAACGATCACTTCATACGTTCGTAAGTCCTGGGATGCTTAGATATTTGTTTTCTTTAATATAAACAACTATTTTTGTTTTATCTCAAGTTGAGACACCTATAATATTGACCTCCTTAGGGTACTTGAAAATGATGCAGAATGCATCGAAACACGTGTCACAATAAATTTAAAGAAGTAGTGGTATTTACCAAGTAAAACTTAAATTAAAAATAATAAATAAACTTGTAATGATCACAAATAAGATAAATGATATGAAAATTGAAATCATTTGGCATGCGACTCTTGGCAAATAATTTTATAATCCGATTCCCACAGCATTTAAATCAAATCATCCATAATGAGACTGCAAAGAACAGCGCAACGGACTGTTTACTTCTTCTATAGTGGCCCAGAATTATAATTCTATCGTAAAGTATATTTGGTGCTGGCCAGACGTCGTTGTCACTACCATATTAGTGCTGAGGACACTACAATAGTGCCTGACAGCCGTGTCGTGGTTCGTGATCACCGCGTATCAAATTAGTGCGCATTGTTTGGTCACTTTATGACTGAATGAGCTTTCGATTAGAAATTAAGTAATCGGGGATGACATGGTTCTAGAACGATATTTATCTTATAACCATTCAAAAGAATGTCTTAAAAAGTTTTAGAGTCAAAAAGTTACAAAGTAAATATTAAATTTAATATATATAAAAACTAGATTATTTATCTTTAAGCCTATTTATACGAAAAATAGGTTAATTTTCTTAAGTCCCAGGTAATATTTAACGCCGTATTTGTATTGGAAAAAATAGGATTTATTTCAAATAAATACATGGTTTCGAAAAGAAAAGAGTTATTTAAATGTAAGGAGTTAAAATAAGAAAACTGTTTTTACAATATCTTCTTTAAAAAATGTGCGTGGAAATAAGTCTGGCCCCTCGCGTGGCTGATAGGTTAATGAATTGGATGTTTGTTGTTCAAATGTTCAAATCTTCTAAAGTTTTTCATCGAATACTTTGAAAATTTGTCGTAACGTCAAATTCGCGCGTATTTATACATATACTCGTATACAACTGTGATAAAAATATGTTTTTTCATACAGCTTTTATGACATCAATGGCAGCGGCATCTGTTGTATATACAGTAATGTAATCAATAGAAAATAACAGACAGTGTACTTCATGATACAGTCATTTAGTGTTTTTTTTTTTTTTTTCGATTTTTAATATTTTTATTGCTTCACAAGCATTGCGTTATTAAATATATAAGACTTATGTGTTTTAAAAAAATATATTTCTTTACTATTTGACCAGAATGAGCCACGATAACGCACGGCCGTGTACAGCTTGTATGTTAATACATTTCCCAAAGTTTTATTAAAAATGTTTTATTCGTACCTACAGTATTTGATTTTAACGTATTTAGAAAATTTTCACATTTAATACGTAGGTGAAATAACTACATAATTAAATTGTTGGGTAATATATCCAAAATAAAACAAGGTTTTTCTTGGATTGAATTCTACATTCATTTATGTTTATCTTAATACGTGACGCGTTTCGTCTTCTTAGGACATTATCAAACACGTGTTTGATAATGTCCTGAGAAGACGAAACGCGTCACGTATTAAGATATACATAAATAAATGTAGAATTCAATCCAACAAAAACCTTGTTTTATTTTGGATGTATTACCCAACAATTCAATATGGAATTCTACCAACTCTCTGCAGTTACAATAAATAACTAATTAAATAGAATTTTAATATATGACGATTAAATATGTGTTTACTTTAGCTATAAACCTGTATTTTCCGTATATTTGTATGCAAAGAGGAGCTTCTGTTTGCGTAATACGAGTAATAGCGTAAGTACTAGCGTATAGTTCGCGAAAACGAAAACAATACACCTTCACTCTTATTCTTAAACCTGGCACTACACCTGGCTTAATCTATTCCGCACCTGATCGTGTGAAAAGTTAAAGATTATCGGATTAAGCCCGCGTTCGTGAATAAGGTCGATAACGCTTTTGGCCCAGTTACGTGTTTGGCGCGAAAATCGTGCGATGCAATTTGAATTAAGAACACGATATGAATCGTTTGTTCTGAATTTGAAATGAGACACTGCAATTGGGTGACATTCAACCAATCGCCGATTAATTTGTATTCAGGGTTTGTTCGTGTTTACGATTATTAATTGACTCTGCTTAGAACTTTACGTAATCTCTGATGACCGTGAAATTGTCTGTGAGAAATTCACCAAATAATGGAGATACATATTTCTTTGTAGCCATTATTGGATTGAATGTTTAGTGTATTAAGTTATCTCATTGATTCCATTTTTGCAAACAATGTGAATACTATGTTTTGTTTTACATATTTTTTTTTGTATTTTTTTACATTTTCAAGGACTTGTCATCATATTACTAGACTAAGGAAATAATGAGTAACACTCGTGGTTGTATTAAATAGTTGAGGTAGGCAGTAACGAGTTACACTCTTGATCGTATTACTGGACGTAGGCGGTAATAAGTTACACTTGTGGTCGTATTTTTGGACGTAGACGGTAATGAGTTACACTCTTGGTCATATTACTGGGCTTCGACGGGAATGAGTTACACTTGTAGTCAAATTACTGGATGTAGGCGGTAATGAGTTACACTTGTGTTCATATTACTGGATTTAGGCGTTAATGAGTGACACTTGTGGTCGTATTATTAGACGTAGCCGGTAATGAATTACACTTATGGTCGTATTACTGGAAGTAGGCGGTAATGAGTTACACTTATGGTCGTATTACTGGACGTAGGCGGTAATGAGTTACACTAAGGTCATATTACTGGACATAGTAGACAGTAACGAGTTACATCCCTGGTAGTACTAATGGAGAAAGGCAATAATGAGTTGCAGTCGTATAAATTTTCGATATGTCATTTAATAAATATTTTGGTCATTAAAACAAATACGAGTATTAAAAAACTTCCATTATTTAATAAAATCATCATCATTTATAATTAAGAAAATTTCTAGGTCAATACAATGAATGCAGTTTTTCATTGAATTGTAAAAATCTTTATTTTGTTAGGAAATTTTTTATAAAGGATCTACATGTTTCAATAAAGATTTCTTTCATTATTTCTATGATTAAAAGAGGTTTTTTTTTAATCTGTTTACCTATTTGAAATATTGTTTTTTATTTAAAAATAACAAATTGAGAATATATCTATATATCTATGATTGCAAACTATATATCTACGACTGATCAAAACATATGACATCACATTACCTACATATATCTTCTCAATTCATTTTGTTTTTATTTTATTTTTAAACACTGAATTATGTTTATGAAGATGTAAACATTTTGCACAAATGGATGAACTGATAATGAATGTAGGTACTTCTAATCACGTATAAATAATATACCATCGAGGCAATGGTTCTCAGAAATATTTAATTGACGGTTATGTTTTCCACAATGCGCGCGTAATTATTCTCGTTGCAAGATACAAATGTAATATTCGGTACATTTGTCGGAAAATTATATGAACCTTATACAAAGCCATGCACATAGTGCAGCTTCATATAAAAGAGCAAATCTTCACGTAAAAGAGAATTGCTTTTTTGTTCTATCGAAACAATAGGGTCATATTGACATTCCCGTCTTATTTATTTAAGGACGCACTTATCTTAAAGACCAAATAGTTTGAAAATAAAACTTGTAAAAAATACATAATGATAAATATTGTAAAAAAATCAAATCGGAAGTATATATATATATATATATATATATATATATATATATATATATATATATATATATATATATATATATATATATATATATATATATATATATATATATATATATATATATATATATATATATATATATATATATATATATATATATATATATATATATATATATATATATATATATATATATATATATATATATATATATATATATATATATATATATATATATATATACACATATATTGTACTTTTGTAACGAATTTCACATTTTAAATAGCAGTAGACTCGATGAAGAATTGGAAACAGGGGTTAATTGATAACTTCGTGACGATTACAAGAACATAATATATACATATATTCGTATATATAAAATCCAAAGGGTGAAAATTTTCAGTGTCGCATACAAGATAATTATTGTAATAAATATTGTTAATTGTTCAAAATAGTTATATTAATTAATACAAAAATGTTAAAAAAACACTTGTTTTTTTCTACTTGAGTTTATTTTTTCAATTAACCATCCTTTATTTAACAAATAATACTTAATTAATATTACTTAAATACTAAAAAGATTCCGTTTAAAAATAACCACAATGTTACTGCTGAACCAATTAATGAAATTAAAATTAAATACTTAAAGTTATATTAATAGGGTTAATCAGAATCACATTAAAAACGAAGGTTTATTTAAACAAAGATGAAATGAAGATATGTTTAATTATAAATAATTTTACAAGTATGCAGTTGTACGTTTAAAGAACATGTTAATAATTGTTCAAAACCGATATCTTTCCCGAAAACAGAAGTCATTCAGATGGAGCTGATAATTAAAATCGACACGTCCATATAATGTATTCAGCAAACCAGTTTTTGGATTCATCTAGAAGCGCATCAGAGTCAATAAAATATTGTAAATAAAGTAGGTAGGTATGGTGATATTATTATACGTACCGGTAAGGTGCAGCGCCTTGCAAAGTGCACTATCTACGAGTTTGAATGTCGGATTCAATTTACAATCTTGGCGCAGGCTCATTACCGTTTTCATATTTATCCCAAAGATCATCTTTCCGTTTATCTCGTGCGCCATCGCGGCCCTCTCACGGTCCCCGGCATCACGTCACATCTATAACGACCAGCTCTGGACCAAAAAGACGCATCTTATTAATCGGTTCAATAAATCAAAGCTAATTTTCCACTCGTTCTAATAAAATGAAATGTTTACGTAAACACAGCCTGTTCGGGAAATATGGCCGCGCGATTTGTATGACGGAACTCGTTGACAGAGCGATTTACATTCGATGCGAACGCTCATAATAACGAAGGTTAATTTTATGAATTACTTTTTTAAATCTAACACAGATTTTTTGAGTCTACTAAGTTGTATTTTATTAAAAACGGTAAAAAGTCAATATTGTGACAATTGTTTCGCCTAGTTTTAACATTCGTTTGAAAATGCCTTAACTAGGCGAAACAATTATCACAATATAAATTTTGTAGTGTTTTTAATAAAATACAACTGAAAGAGTTATAGAGGCGAAGATTGTTTGCAAAGACCGATTTGTGAGTCAATCTATTCTTTCTGCCTACCCCTGCGGGATGCTGTGTGAAGGTTAGTTAGTCATCATTACATAGTAAAACCCGAACTTCCGTATTTAATCAATATCTTGAATTACCTAAATACAGTTTTTTTCTTTTGTTAGACAGCGCTTATGCAAATGCAAGCAAAGTTAGAGATAATAAAAAGGTGCAAAGCAAATTATGAACTATACGAGGGTGAATGTTATGTTTTGTCTGGTTGAAAATAATAAAATTGTATCAAAAAATAACTCCACTGACAAACCACATGAGGTGTTTTAGCCGGCCTCTGCAAAACGTTATTATACAAATGTTACATTCTAAAAGTAAATAAATAAAATAAAATAAAAATATATTTTTCATATTTTTTTAATTATCTAGGGGTATCGATAACATATCGTTCACTCCTTTCAAGAACGTCATAAATCAAAAAACTTGATTTTTCAGGAGACCGTTTTTAAAGTTCAAACATAAAATACAATGTCTTAAAAATAAATATCAAGCCACTTATTTAACTTTTTACTATGCAACAGATCTTTTTAGGTAAAACCTGAATATTTTTCACCATTTGAAAAATATATAGTATATTTAAAAAAATTAATTGAACAATACCTTTTCTTCAAAATGCAAAAATAACACTTTCTGCCCTGTAGCGGGTAAATATTAAGATAAAAAATATGCCGCTTTTGATGGGATATAGTACATTTTCTGGATATTACGAAAACATGCACAACTCAAAATTGACGATTTTTGATTTATGACGTTCTTGAAAGGAGTGAGCGATATTATATGTTAAAATTTATTTCAAATTTTATTAATTTGATTCTGGCTTTTATACGTTATTATTATACGTATTTACGAGTTTAGTATTATTTTTATAGCCTAAATAAAAGCGGAAAAACTTTTTGAAATATAAGTTACATTATTTACAACATTTAAATTATAAGAATAATGTAACAGAAGCTTACTACGAATATTTTACAACTTTTATGAAGACAAATAACTATTTTTGGTAGCTGTTAAAATTTAACACATAACGGCTCATCTGTACTTCATTAACAGCGTGTTTTTTTTCAGAATATTTACATAATATAACTATTTTTTTTATTACGTGTTGTAAATCGTCAGCCTTTGATGTTTTTCCTTCTTATACTTCATTCCGACGGGATATAAACTACCTACCCACATTATACAGTTTAGTTTTTTTGTTAAATCTAAAGGCAACAACATCTTATAAGAAAAGAATGGATTTATAATATTCTAATAAAGACATCAGTAGGCACAATTCATTTATTGAACTTATGGGTTAAAAAATGGTAGGACTTAAGAAATATAAACGTAACTGAATAAACTCTTATTCAATATTTAAAGATGTTCAAGATAAATTATTAATAAAAAATTATTATGCTGAGTAAAAAAACATTTTTTTTACCCTTCCATTTTATTTTATTTTCAATCTTAATTACTTAAAATGCATCTTAAGGTTATCAGCATAGTCTGATGGAATGGGATTATAATATTTTGTAAATTGAATTTTTACAAAATTTATATTATTATTCTTCCAAAAATGTTACGTGATGTTCGGGTTTCATCTAATGATGTCGGTAATGATGAAATATAGTTGGTCGAATAAAAAATGGAAAAAGCTATTTAGTTGACGTTTTATTCATATAAAGAATTCAATTTCTTCAAGAAATATCAGTACAAATATGAATAAAAAATACTTTCATTTTTTATTTAATCTTTGAAAAAATGTTTATTTGAATGCGAGCAGCACATAATTAATAATTGATGTAATATTGACTAAAAATTTACGATTCAGTCTTGAAAAACGATAATATTTAAATTTAGGTGAAACACCCAGATTTGATAATAATAGCAGTCGAAAATTGCGCCTTATTTCTACTTAAAATGACATTATCGATATTTTTGTACATAAAATATTCCAGAGAATTCTAACCAAGTCAATTCGTATTCATAATGACCTTGTTATGAGGAAACGTTATCATCAGAACACAGAAATATCTAAATAATTAGTACCCAAATTAAACTAATCCACAGAATGTTAATATATTTAAATGGTTATCCTGTAAATAGTTCGACGTTTTCCAATAACAAAATTAATTTATAACAAGACGAGATCGACATTTTATTTCTCAAACGTTCGTATTAAATTTATTTAAATTGGAGTCTATTATAATTTGTCGTAAGGAAAGGAATACGTTTCATCTCCGAATAACTGTTAGTAATAATTAGCATTTTATGGCAGCATCTTGTTGGATCATTCCTATAATAAAAGATAGAAATCGTGTCACTCTTACACGTAAATTACAGTTTATTTTAGGTACGAGGTTTCCATGCAATAAAAAATGTAAGTTTTCTAAATGCGTAATATATAGGATATAACAGTTTTTCTATAACGAGTATTATTACATTCTCGTACTAACGGATGAGATTAACGTGTAATAACGTTTTTGTAAAAAAAAAAGGTTTGATTATATGACATTGTGACTAATTAATTAATAATAATAATAAAAATATTTTCATTTTATAATATATTGCATGTGTGCCTTTAGTGATTCATCACGATTTTTTTTCTATTCTCACACTTTTTTTTAAATGACGAATATTTTGAAATACCGAGCCCTTATACGTAGTAGGTATCTGAGTATTATAATAAGCGCTACGCTATATCTGATTGAATAAAAAATATACCTAATATATAAACACGATATTTAAAATTAAGATGACCAATTTTCAACTCCTGTCAACTAAGTTTACAATAGGTCAAGCACTGTTATATGATTTACAATAGTTTTTATAAATGAAAAATGTTCATATATATTTTTTTGTATATTAAGACCATTGTTTACTTTGCGGTATAATGTAATATAACGCTCTCCTTATCATTTATCGTTCACTTTGTGTAATACCACTTTTAAAAAACAGTACTTCGTGACTACCGGTTTCGGAAAAATCATTCCATCAGGTCAAATGTATAATAGATTAAAATGAAATTTTTACGTTCTGACATTACACAAAAATGAAACGTTCTGTTCACAAAAAAATGTTGTTAACGATTCTATTTTATTTTAGATTTATCGAAAAAAAGTTCTTTTGAAGACCATGTAGTAGTTTTAAACATCAAAGCTTTTTGAGACAATCCGGGCTTTGCATATAGTTCTTCAGAGCTTGAAAATTGTATTTCTTAAAAGCTTGAATATTTTTCTGTAATGAACATGTATTTTTTTAATTAATAATAATTGTGAATAAATAACCGTTTTTATTTTGTAGTTATACTGTATTCCGTGTTACATAATCAAGATATGTCATCTGTTATTTTCGGTTCAGTTTTCCATATTCGATGCTCATAAAACCAACGTATTCCAAATATTTTCTCCCGATAAGACTGCGCGCGCGTCATCCTTCGTTTCCAAACAAATCGATACAATAAAAAATTTAAAATATGCGTAGCGTAATTAAAGATTCATAAATAACTCGCTTCATATTTCGCGGTCAGATCGAATCTTGGGACAATATAAAGAGTAGTTCATGGGCAAGACACTGGTGATATTTCTTTTTATTATATTGTATTATGGTGTCACCAGTAAAGATATTGATTTTAGCACTCACCAGTAATGGGGTTTAATCGTCACCAACATATGTGATTGCTTGACTATTGCAGTGAAAACATTACTGGAAGGATTGAATTAGTATAGCCTGAAATATGATATTTAATCATTTGTATATGATATTCAACTATTTGTATTTTATATTCAACCACTTGTACTTTGATCATAATCATGATATATACATTTTTAAGTACAAGTACTTAAATATCAACCCTTTCTCAGTAAAGTGAATTTAAGATTATTTTATTTAAGGAAATCAATAACGATCTGAAAAACAAACGTAAACTTTAAACCGATCTAAGGATACTCCTAGAAATATGTACGATTTACTCCTGTGTATGGTATCGATTTACTGAAACATAAATATCTTATCTTCATTGACGTTAAGGGGATACAACGCAAACACATTATTCAATCACCTGCCGACCACCGGAGAGGTCACACGTCTCTTCACGCCCGATTATTTAAAGAATGTGTTCGTATTGGATTTTTGTTTGTTTTTTAGAATATATGTATATGGAAAAAAAAAAAAAAATTTTAACTCCTTTCCCTTCAATAACTCTTTTTTTCAAAACCAGATAATTATTTCGAATAAAAACTTATTTTTTTAAATAATAAAATAGTGTTTTGAGAAATAAATCAACTACTAAAACTGTTACCTGGATTTAGAGAACGTTATGTTACCTCTTAACAAATACTAGGAAATGGTCGATATGAACAAGAAACTAAATAAACGAATATAAGTAAAATGAATAGTAATAAAAGTATATTGTAAAATGGATTCAGCGATTTTTAAAAAAAATATTGCAAACCGGTACCATTTTGTTTTTTACAACAAAAAATACCTCTTCTTATCTTTTACTTTATTTTGAAAATAAAGATACATAATGAAATATCTAATTTAGAGATTAAATCGGTCGAGAAATGTGGAAACGTAATTATTTAATGAAGTTAGTGCATTCAACTTTCTTACAGTTGATTTTATCTTAAAATCTAATTAGGATTTATCCCAATTTGTAGATCAACATATTTAATACATTGTTGCAAAACAGCTCTCGATGAAATCGATAAGAACAATATTTTATTATGAAACATCGATAAAATAAGGCAGTATCTTCATACACGAACCATTTGTGTCCGAACAGGTGAACGTATTTTGCGTTAGTTAATACAATGTTAAGAATATATTGTTAATACAATGTTAAGAATATATTGTAAACTTAAGTCAAAGTCCCATTTTTTATATTTTTCCCATAAAATCAAACCCAACCTAAACACAGTTATCCTCACCCCTATCCTTATCAAAACCCAATAACATGAACACTGTTTCTTTTTTATATAAATGTTTAGTCATAAATTAAACCCTGAAGAGGGCAACAGGTTGTTACCGAAACTAGTTGGTTAGTAAAAATGTGAGTGGATCAAAAAACAAAGTCTTTTTATTTCTCAAAATAATATGTATTGTTCACGTTTATATGACGTAAATAATATTGCATTTAGTTCTAGTGAAAAAATCCACCACTTTCTACAATGATTTGGTTGGGAAAAACCAAACAAATACCAAATAAGATAACATTTTTTTATTGAGGTTTCATATAAATGATATTTTTATTCTATGCGATAACAAAGAACAAATGTTACTTCGTGTGAATATTGAAAGAATGTTCGTAGGAACACAGATCCCTTTGAAGAAGGGCTTCAATAGTTATTTGTGAAAATTTAACGTTTAATAATTTTCTAATAATTTTCTTTTTTATCGTTGGCCCTCATTATTGTCGAGAGGATTTGTGCATATAAAAAATAAAAATTTCTTAACCGTTTGATTGTTTTTTGACGTCATGCGTGCTCAAAATTCTACAAATAAACATTTGGTTTTTAGACCATTTTAATAATTGACAACAACTAAAGTATATTCTGTATATAAAGTAATATGTGTGTAAATATGACGAGGTGAAATGTATTAAGGGAAAATTTTAGGCTAAAACCCTGTTTCTCTATCAATTCGTATACACAAACCAAGAAATGGTGTTTTTTGACTTCTTGTATTTTTTTAACGATATATGGTATTGCTTTTTGATGAGCGATAAGATGTTAAAACGAGAAGGTACCTTATATTTAATTATTTTAATACTTGATCTCTGTTTTGTACTGGTAAATCTTGTTGGAACTGCACTCCATTTAAAAAGAGTAATACAACATCTACATTTACTTTTTATTTTATTTGACCAGTGACCGAGTTTTGTCACTACAAACATCACCAGTCTGATAAAGTTGGGTCACTAATCAAATCAAATGAATATAAAAAAAAACTTGACAAAGTTGTTATTTTATTATTTCATATTATAACTAATTTTTCTCTGCGCATTTCAGAAATGCCATGCTAGCTGTATTCCAGCCATTATCTTGATTTGCGTACTTCATTATTATTGTTATTAACTTTCCTCGATCAGAGTGAGATATTGGACGCCATTTGTGTTTCTACCATCTTGGAAAACGTATTAAGATGACAGTAAATGGAAATATTTTATAATGTTAATGAATCCATTTATTGTACGCATTATGTTATAAAGACCACTTATTTATGTACAAAAGCAAATTATTCTTCGATGGTTTGAATGGGAAATTGCTCGATGAAGTAATTCTTTATGTAAAACGTATTATATAATATGAAAAATTACTTCATATTCATTCATTTATTTAAAATTATTATATAAAAAAATATTAACGATATTTGGAGTATGTCCATTTTTCCTTCACAAATTGTATATATATATATATATATATATATATATATATATTTTACATATACTCATATATTTGCATCACTAATGTAGTTTCACAAAATTATCTATCTGTTGGAGAATCTGGTTGGAGAAAAGTACAATAATTAAAATTGGTTAAAAACTTAATTTTATTTTTTTTATAAGTTTTAGTAAGTTTTATATAATGTGCTACAAAGAATCTGCTAAAAACATTTAAGAAACAATTTTTTATTCAAATTCCGGGATGCTAACCATGGGATCATTTCAATTCTTCTTCTTCTTCGAACCCTTATCCGCAACCCAATGATGTATAGGGCACTGCATATAAAAGCAGTGTTATCTTGATCATTAACATATGTAGGATAGGTGATCAGCCCTCCGCTGCAGGTACCAGTCCAGGGTGATATTGAATAAATATTAGAGTGAAAAATTACTTATTTCAATTATTGATAAAAAAATAAACCACCTTAAAAATTAGTAGAGAAAGACCAAAAAAACTTGGCACAGTCAGGTATCTCAAAAACTTGAACGCGGTCAGGCTAGGAGACAAAATAATCGGCGTGAATGTATGAGGAAACGCATGATCGTGGATTAGGCAAAGAATGTTTGCAAAGACAAAGAGGTGTAGCGTTCTGTTCTCTCTGCCTATCCCTGCAGGGAAAGCGGGGAGATGGTTAGTTAGTTAGTTAGTTTAACATATTTTAGAATTTCATGTACGTATTACACATATAGTAGTACATGAATAACAAATTGTAAATATGTAGGTTACCTGATCAGAGATAAAGCCCTGCATCTCAAACAAAATAACATAAAAGTTATTTTATCACAAATTTATTTACTTAAACACACAGTTGTACATGATTTGATACTTATAATCAAACATAAAACGCCTACCTTTATTTTCTATTAAGATCAAAGTTAGATGATTTTCATGAATTAATTTACGTGCAACATAAACCGTTTCCAGTTAGTTGTTTTATGCGTTAGTTGCGTATCTAAATAGTCGTAAATGTTTTGATTGCAGTTTTGTGTTGCATTCCATATGTGTAATTTTATGTTTATGCTAGGGCTTTTGATTTCTTTGACAGATTTTAGATAGGGGTAATGTGAACATGCTTAAGGTCAAACCGAAGTGTTTTCTTATATATTTTGACGACCATAAAATAATCTACTATCGTAAATTTCTATTTTGAATGCTTCGATTTGCATTTTGTGATATTTACAAACATATTTTACAGACATAGATTTTTTTAAACCCTAATCTGCACCCTTTGGTACATAAGGTTCTGCTTTGTATAGAAGCACTACCATCTTGATCGTTAAACACATGAAGGAAAGGTGAAAAGTTCTGGGTTTGTGCGGTTTCAATCCAGAATAATAAGAAATAAATATCGGAATAAAAAATCACTTATATTTGTTCTGATCGCACCAGAGATCAAACTTTGAACCTCCATTGAAAAAACCAAACGCACTAACAACTATACTATGGAGATGGACAAACTCTTTAGGCTATCATCTCGCTGTGAATATAAATAATTTGAATATATTTTTTTTAAAAGAGAGAAATATTTATATTTTCAAAAATAATTCAATTATTTACTACTCTTGTGAGCCTAAGTGGCTCATTATTAGAAATAGTTATCAAATTGTGAAAGAGTGGGTTTGAACCGAGAAGTTCTAACTCGATAATCCGCGACTCTAACCATGGAACCACAACCCAACGCAATGGCGTTTAAAAGTTCCATTTTTATGAATGTAAGAACTTACACTATGTATTTTTGCCTTTTATCTGAGAACTACGATATATAAAATATATAACAGAATATAAACGATATATAACAGGATTCGGATCTCACATACTAATATAAGAGTTTCTGCTTAGTAAAAAGCTTCTTTACATCTCACCAATAGACGTCTCTACTGAAGTTCTAGTGATTCATGAACAAGGTTTCTAAATTGGTTCATATATATAGAACTTCCAAGAATTTGAGTAGTGTGGTTGTCAATAATGGGTAGAATTGGTGTATGTTACACGTGTGTAAAGTGATCACTTAAACCAGCCTATGACGGTCGTAAGCCCCGTAAATGCCCAGACTTCCATATTCTTCTTCATCTTCGATGAGATATCAAAAAATAAAATGATATATTAAGGTTAAAAGATGATTTACAGATCTTAATCACAAGTTGTGAAATATGAAGAAGTAATATTTATGGAACAAATTATTTATAACCAAATGTTTTTACATTTTTAAGTGGTTTTAAATTTTAAACAAAGTGTTATAACGTAGGTAAACCATGGAAATTGTACACTTGAGGTTTGAGCAAGCGAAGAATGGAACTTACTCATCAGCGCGATGATTTAGAAGTGATGTTTAAATACACGAGCTGGAAAATTGGCAGTTTAAGCTTTCCCATTGTTATGCACCTCAGACACTAAAGAGAACAGAAGATGTGAAGCATTGTTAGGAATATTGCTAGTTTCATATTATGGACGTTACAATACGCAGTTATGACAGGAGTACAAAGTTAAATGTACAATTACGATTCTGCATCGGTATTTAACGATCCAATGTGAGGCTGTCTCAGATTTTACTTTTTAATTCCTGTTTTTAACTTCTTTACCATATCTACATTATTTACTGCTAAATAAATCAATACCATATTTTTTTTTGCTTTCCACCGTTCATAAAGTAAATCAAAATTTATTTTTAATGCACCGATTTTTTTTTAAATCTCAATAAAGGTTAAGAATAATATGAAAATATGGGTATTTACATGGCTTATTATCTGTCATAGGCTGGTTAAATGATCATTTTACACATGTGCAATATTCACAGTTCTACTCACGATTGACATTACTAAAAGTATATATATATTTACGATCAATTTTACGGATTTTCAATTTATATTTAAATTAATATTAACGTATTTCATATATTCCATTTTTTTTCAAGATGTTATCATACTTCACTGACGATCTTTAATTAGGAGTTTAACTCTTCATGAGTTGCATATAACGGTCAGCGACAGGTGATCTGCTATTGATGATAAATGCTATTTATTATTTTCAATGGTGGCTAAATGCGAATTTACTTTTAACAAAAACGTCGTGATATCAGGTACACTCATGACTGCTAAGGTTAATATTTCCGTACTGCACCGTTGTGAGCTGCACGCGAAGATGTGTAAAGGAAAAAAAAAACAATAATAAAGATGGTCAATTTTGCATGTATAAAAAGCGATTTCCTTGTGTGTGACCATTCATTATCTCATAATGCCCACGCTTCCCATATGACGTCATGGATCGTGATACCTGTGGCATTGCGCCTCCAAAAACCGATCATGCTCAATTTAGTTTAGCTGTAGAAACATTTCCCAGCCGCGGCTGGAACAGGGGTGGCCAATGAATGGCGCACGTGCTGAATTTGAAATATGGTGAAGAACAGTGATATGTTATTTGGCCAAAAACTCACGAGCTTTGAAACCTGAATCAGCTGAAGCTGATGAAATGACAACAGGTATTGAATAAATGTCTCCGATGTTTTTTCAAGAACATCATCACTTTTTTTTCTTTTTTTTATTCACAATTTAAACATTTGTTGTGTCCACAACGTTGACCAGTTTAACGGAAAGTCCATGCAAGAATTACAATTTTCTCAGATTTTTTTGTCATTATAACACATATACTAAAGAAACCAAGGCTTATCTATTTTTCAAGATGGTAATTCGTTTTGTTTGGCAATTTTTTAAAAACATTAGTAACAAAACAATTCAAATAAAAATATATAAATATATGTTCTGTTGATAGTTAATTTTTAAACTTTCACATATCTATGTAAACAAAAATATAAATTAAAAATTAACGTCATTTTATTTGTGTAATTTTATTGAGCTTCGCAACTTTGAGAAATAGAATATAAAAAAAAATGGAACAAAAAATATTTTTCACACGAAGGTTTTTTTCGCCAACCCTGGGGCAGAGGAATATATCGAATCAGTATAGCGAGTAAAAAAACCTTTAATAGATTATTTATAGTCCTTATGATTCGATGCTTTGTTTTTCATTAATATAATTACATATTACTAATTATTATTTGCTCCTCCTATCTTACCAACAGAATAGGTATTGTGAAAATTTGATATTCGATTATTAATCATGCTAAATGCTAAATTAAAAGTCATGCTCGTGTCAAGTACTAATTTAAACAATGTGTCTACGATCCGCGTGTTAAATTTATCAATAATTTGTACTAAGTTTCTCATTTGCTATATTTATTAGAATACTCTAGATATATTTATCTTATTCTCATATATATATATACATTTTTTGTAAGTTTCACTTAATTTTGATTGGGATAGAACCCGACGAAGAATTGGAAACGGGCTAATTGTTTAATGCGTGCCGATTACTAAACCATATGGTAATCTGGAGGTTGAGGACTATGAACATCGGTCATAACTAGTTAATTCCAGCCTAGGATTAAAAAGAAAAATAGGGTACAGAACGCTTTATAACTTTTAAATTTACCCATGGGTATCTCATAAAATACACCTGTTATCAATATTAAGGCACCATCAAAATCTATAGGCATATTACAGTATAATATTAATGCAGCTTTTTTATTATCCTACAATACACTAAAACAAAGCCGTTGAGTTTATAGTTACAACATTTTGAGTGTCTCCAAACACTTGTTCACAAATCTGGATTATCTCTAATTATAGGGGTTATTTTCATATTATTATTATTTTTCAACATATTTTTTTACTTTTAATCTTAGCAGCTATGAGTGTACCTGATATCACGACGTTTGTAGTTCATGTAATTAATTGAAAAGTGAAAATTCTATTAAATTTTCATCTTTGAGTCGAATCCGGGAGCTGTTGCATGAGCACTGATAGTATTTTGTTATATTAATAACTTCATTACGTAGGTGGTTTTTTCTCAAGCACCTCGTTTATCAATTTCAAATATTTCAGATAATTTTAACAATTTCATCACGGTATGATTAATTCCACGAGAAATAATTGAAGGTCATCTTAGAATCTTTTCGAATTTGTCTAGAATCTTCAACTACGAGGATTAGTAAAGGTTATCAAAAATCAGTGATCTTCAATATCAGAGATTGATTAAATATGCTTCCGCTATGGATACTAAATCTGAGATAATAATTCAACCTGCGTAACCGTCGTCATACGTCCTTCTGCTAAACGTTTAAATGTAACGTGATATACAGGGGCTTAAAAACACTTATCCATAACAAATAGATATCGATTGTTTGATAACATCGAAACCATCATCAAATCTATGAGATTTGATGATAGTATGAGTAAGATGGGTTGAGTAAAATAACAATATATTTTGCAATACTTTAAAAATATGTTTAAAATATTCAACCATTTTTTGGAAACCTCCATTGGAATGCAATAGAAAATTCTATTTTATTTTTGAAAAATAAAGTATTTTCTAAATGTGTAAATTGAAATAAGGTTTTCTAGTATAAATATCATTTTACTATTTTGATGTTAAATCGGCTTATTTCTCTCATTACGTCCCATGGTTTCCACCGCAGAACTCTAGATTCATATTTTTGTGTATATTTTATTCATACTTCTTATGTTTTTGCGGAGCATATTAAATGTCCGCCTCCGTGGTGTAATGGTCAGTATGCTTGCCTACTAGAAATTAAAATATTGACTAGTTTATCAACACATTAAAAAAATAGTTTTTAACAAAAAAAATCGAAAAACTTACTTGGTATAATGACGGTCAACAAATAAATAAATATGTTTTTACACAATTTCAAATTAATTTTCACTTTTTAGTTTTCTCATTTTTTTAGGAGTCGTACTTTTAAATACGCTCTGTATGTGTTATTTGAAGCACTTATTACAAAATTGGTATTATCGCAATGACCACACGTTCCTCACACTCGTGATACATGAAGTTTTAGGACGCATTTGGGGGTCAGCCGAGTTCCTATATCGTAAATAAGTAAATCGTTTTACAAGATTACGAGAACACATAAATCAGGTCATTTTTTCTGGGCATTTTTACATATTACACAAGCACCGGGACAGAGGTTAGGTTGGTTAATATTTCCTTAATCACCGCACTGACATTGATAATCAAATGAGCTCATTTTTTCTAACAAAAAATAGAAAAGTGTATAATAACAGCGGAACAAATAAACAAAAAAGGTTCATAAAATACTATCAAGGCCATCAATCCCGGCCCACTTTTTAATATGAATTATTAAAATATTTAGTGCCTATTAACTTAATAATAATAAAACCCTTATCCGCACCCCAATGGTGCATAGTGCACTGCGTCATATAAACACAGTGTTATCTTGATCGTTTACACATGAAGGTAAGGTGATCAGCCCTCCGCTTCAGGTACCAGTCCAGGGTAATATTGAATAAATATGACAGTGAAAAAATCACTTATATTTGTTTTACCCCCCTTGGGAATCGAGCCCGGGACCTCCAGAACGGTAGCCGAGCGTGCTGACCATTACACTACGGAGGTGGACCTATTAACTTATAAGTGTCAATTCGATATAACTGCTGATTTGAAGGTGAGTTTTAAGAAATACCCATTGAACTAACTATGGTGTAAGCAGTAAACTTACTCAAGGTACTGAAGCTTAGTACGAGGATAAAAATAAGGTGCACTGCATGTATTAGGGTAAGTGTTTTTTTTTCATTTTCATTTTGGTTTAGCAACTCTAAAGGTGATTAACAGGGATGTATAATGTCACAGTGGCTGTTTAATATAAACTAGTTCATGGATAATTGCGAACAATAATGTTTAAAATATTGGAGTTAAGATGATCAATTTGAATGTCGTTAAAATGACGATACTATGCTTCTTGCCGATAGTAGAGAAGACTGCAGGAGCTGGTGTCAAAGATGTATAATGTGTACAAGTAAATAACTATTTCATTTAAATATTTGTTTTTTGTTCAAACGATGTTTCATTAAAATTAGATATGATGAATAAATAAATAAATTTTAAATACATAGGTACCCACAATCGAATTTCAGTTTACCCTCGTTTTGTAAAATAAATTCTATATCCTTCTTAAGTAATAACATCGAATTGGGTAAATGTTCAATTTATGTTATATGGTCATCGATTTTTTTGTTGATATTATGGTTTTATTTCAAACTTTAATTATATCATCGATCGGTGTTCAATATCACGAACGGAACGAAAAAGAATATATTTTTTATTAGCAAACAAAATACCATAGCGTCATCGTGTGTAATTTTCTACACAAAATAAAAGTTTGTAAATTATTCAATGTAATTTAATTGTATTCTATACAAAAAAGGATACAATTTGTTGAAAAAACTTTGAATCCTTTATACGAAAATGTTCAACATAATATCAAATATATAAACGAAATTATAAAATAAACGATGAATGATAAGATAACAGTACATAAATACAACATAGATCTGTATTTGCAGTTGAATATCAATTAGGTTTATCCAAGCGTGCTTAAAATCTAGAACCAAGTAGCAGTAGAGTGAAATTCGAACCCCAGACCTCAAACCCGAAGGTCACAATTCAGAAAACCAGACACATTCATGACAATAATTCCACAATATTAATCACTAAATTAATCATTATATCACGAAAAAATAAAAATACTTTTTATGTTATTATTATTTCTTGTAATATTAAAATAACATAAATATGAATAATTCATAATATGAGAAAATTATAACAGTTCGTCTTAATTTTTTACTAAGGGTTTTTCTAAATTTTATTTTATGAAATTATGTTATTTAGAGATTGAGAATTATGCATAATGTTATTATAATTTGCATTATTTTGGTGAACTTTGAAGCCATCAATTATATTTCGCTATCACAAAGAAGCAAACTACAAGACTTTTCTAAACACACACACATATACATATATGTATATAGGGGGTTTTTACCAAGTAAAACTTAAAATAAAATTTCTTTATTCGAATTATTCACGCTTAAATATTAGTTTTAAAACAAAACTGAAAATAAGTACCTACTTATGGCAAATTACGTTTAGAGACTAGCGTGAAATATTTATTATGTAGTAATTAATTTTATATGATATAACTCAGTGACCGCAAGTTATCTGATTTATTTCCATTATAAATACGGCTTTATATTGAGTAACGTTGATAATAATATTAGTAGTTAAATATACGCAGGTACTTGATAAGATGAATCTCGCTCACATTGACATATTATTACATGGAAAATGCCTGGTGTAATTGAAATGTCGATTCCACAGAAATATTGTGTTTAGTGTTAGAATGCAAACATACGACTCGTAGCAGAGCGTCCATATATCATACACCACATGTCTTCGATTGCGTGGTATTTCTTAAGACGCTTGTTTATACTTAGACTTAACGGGATTATATACGTAGACTTATCTTGCAGTGATCGGTAAAATATAAAATAAATAACATCTACAAATTTTACTTGTATTTTTTATACACATATCTTCTTTGTTAGTCATCTTTCCACTGCTGGATGTAGGCATCTTCTATTTTTTATTAAACTATTTTTATATTATAAACATACCGTAGCCGTACAGGAGAAATTGATCAACTAACAAAACGTAAAATGTTTAGGAGGGCCATTTAAGTCACTTTTGCTTGGCAAGAAAATAAACATCAATGCAATTTGTCATTTTTAACAAGTCAATATATTATACTTACATGTTTAAAGTCCTTTTTTCTGGGCAATATTAAGCTCGTAAGATATCAAATAGTCAATGAATACGTTTTTGTAAAAAATGCACTTGGTCACTTTCTCCTGTATGATTGCGATATATAAAATATATAAAAACACCTGTATATCGAAAAACATTGATGATTTTTGTATACTGAGTTTAACTAACACACCAAATCTGTCATTGCAAACGATCTTCGCCCCTTCCACATTCATGCACCTCTTCATATATACCAATGATTATTTTGACTCCCGATCTAACCACTTTCAAGTATTTGAAGAATTTGATCATGTCAAGTTTTCCTTGGTGTTCCTCTGCTTGTATTGTCAATCACATTCGCGTCATAAATTTCTTTTACTATTCAAACAATAAAGAAAACGTTACAACGTAAGCATTTCCTAACAAATATGAAGAAAATAGTATATATTTTTAAATATTAAAGATGTAAAAAATCACTGATTAAAGCTACTGTACTATATTATTTGAAAACATATTACTTATTGTCATCTGCGTTATTGAGAATATATATTTTTTTACTGCAATCATATTTTTATGACCATTATAACAAATGGTAGAGATAAAATCTTTTATAGACACATTTTATAAACACATTAAAAAATATCTCAATCCATTTTGTGTTATGTTTGTACTATACCCTTACATAGATATTTCTAATGAGTTTTTAGACACGGTGAATCGGATTTGTTTGTAGGGAAAAAATGTTATTTTGACAGAGCAACGCATCGTCATTAAACTTAATATGCATTGATGAGCTCGTACTAGCTCACACGAAAGTATCTCACATTATTTAATTCATATCTCACGAATTTGAAGAGCACTACACTTTTAATTGGCCAATCAGCGGTCTTCACACGTACTGGACAATTTATTATAATCTTCTTGCCTTGTGTCCGCGAGTGTCGATCTTAAGATGGGAGTCTTAAAACAGGAAATATCAACTAAAGGTTATTAAATGTTGGGTTGTGGTCCCGTGGTTAGTGTCACGGACTCTTGAGTCAGAATTTCTGGGTTCGAATCCACTCTACCATAATTTGATACCTATTTTAATATGAGCCGCTTTGGCTCACAGAAATAGTATGAAATTGAAGTATTTTTGTAAATAATAAAAACACAAATTATTCACTTAAACACATTACACAAATTAAACACATTTTATTATACAAAAAAATGCATATGGTGTATTTCAAATATATTTATTCATTTCCTCATTATAATTTAATGTTTCACATGAAAAAATATTCTCCTCATCCATTAGGCTAGAAAAAAATTCTATCCAATTCATGGATACAACATTATTAAGGTAGACAAACATTAAATAAAAGCAACGTTGAAATTATTCATCCAAATGATTCATTGAAATTTTATCGAAATCAATAAATTTTTGCTTCATTTTACTATTATTAGTTTTAATCTTTGAACTGCCACCTTAAATGAAGTCCGTTTCTAGTCTTCAGAATTAAAAAAATATATATATTGTATCCAGTCTAAAATCCATGCTCATGTGGTTACACAAATAGAAGAGACGAATTTAATTTATCTTACTCCACTTTGGACCCTCAGAGTAGTGTTTAAAAAACAATAACTATATTTGTTTAGAGACTTGCGAATGTTGGCTCACCTCTTAAATATTTAAAAGTTCATACATTGTTTGCGGTATTCCAGCTTCAATTTAAGCTTAAACAAATAATAACCTTTTAACAGGTCTCATAAATCACTGTAGATTTTTTTTTTGCTTTCGTTTCTTTTTTACATATTTTACGGTGCCTTTATTTTGACAGTACGTGTACGGTCAGCGTATATTTTAATTTTCTGATTTATTTTCCATTCAAAGTTATACTTTATCAGTATTTAATTAATTCGTAAAACGTTAAATCCTACACAGAAATGTCTTCCAAGCGCCAATAAATAACAAAAGAAACAAAATTAAGAAATTAAGATGTTAGCCGAGCTTAAACCACCGTAAATCAGGGAACTTGAAGTATTACTGAAATTTGATATTACAAAACAGTGTTTTACAAACAATACATAAAAATCCCACTAGAAACGGGCAGATACTTTGACTCCACTGATTTATTAGAACATTATTAGTAAATACCTTTATAAAGAAATGGATATTTCTGTAAGGTACAAGTACCTATCTGTAAAATAAAAACATCAATAACTAATACATCAGCACATTTTTGTCTGCCTCTGTAGTTTAATGGTCAGCACGCTGGGCTACCGCTCTGGAGGTTCCGGGCTCGAATCCCGGGTCAAATAAATATAAGTGATTTTTTCACTGCAATATGTATTCAATATTACCCTGGACTGGTACCTGAAGCGGAGGGCTGATCACCTTTCCTTCATGTGTAAACGATCAAGATAACACTGCGTTTATATGAATCAATGCCCTTTGCACCATTGACTTCCGTATTCTTCTTCATCTTTGATGAGATGTCAAAAAATAATATGAAATAATATCTTAATCACAAAATTCCCCGCATTATGAATGAACTTTATGATAAACCGCATTAATTTAAAATAATTATGATTACCCAATAAATTGTAAAAAAGAGATTATTTGAAAATACGTTTTCAAAGAGAACGTCTTCGAAATCGATATTATTACCTTGGATAATGAGACATGTTCGTAATATCTCATGTGCTTAGATTCTCGTCAAATTATCAATCCTCATATGTTAGGTGGACGTTTAGGGCAAGCATGGCTCTGCGCCCACGCTGAAAGAAGGACGCCTAAATGTTCCAATTAATAAAACAGGCCATTTATCTTCTTACGCAAAATGGCGCCATGAGCTATACACTAAACGCACTTAAAATCTCAATTTCCATCTTGTTTAATTGTGGCACTTAACACGCTAAAACCTAGAGAACGGAATCGGTAGAGAGATTATTTTTGGACCCAATGTTTAAGATCTCAATATTAACTGTCTTACTAACAATTTTTTATTTGATTTGTAATTAACCATCTCGCCGCTTCTCCGCAGGGGTAGACAGAGATAAAAGAACGCCACACCGATCTGTCTTTGCTTACAATTTTTGCTTCTTCCAAATTCTTGCATCTCCTCATACATACCCGCCAATTATTGCGACTCTTGACTTCTCTTATGGCAAAAGATTTAGATCAAATGCAGTAGAAATGCGATCTCTTAGACGGATTTGTGGCAAAACTATGTATGATGGATATTTGAATGGTGATAGAAGGAAAGAAATCAAAGACGAGATAAGCATTGATTGTGTTGAGATGGTTTGGGCATCTGAATCGAATAAGTGCACAATGAACAGTTAAATAGCTTTATGATGTGAATGTGGTTAGTAATATAAGCAGAGGAAGACCGAAGAAAACTTGGCAAATTAATGATTTCAAACTTGGATTTTTATGGTTTGAATTTGGAATAATTGGTGGATATGTATGAGAAGATCATAATTGTGGAAAAAAAGAATGTTTACTAAGACAGAGTAGTGTGAATAGTGTTCTATGTAATCTCTCTGCCTGTAATTTACATCAAAATTTTGTGAAATAATACATGCATTTTTTTACTGGTAAGTAAATATCATCCTTGTTTTAAATAACACAGATGCGAGAGTGTTAAATAAATTATTTTGTTTGCTCGTGATTGATTGCTGGATTTAGCCGTTATTATGAATAGTGATTAATTGAAATGAAACGACTCAAGTGAAGACGTTAAGATAAAATTATTGCTCATAAAATATTCAAAAACATAATAAATAATCTGAATACATAATTTTATACCTAATATTATTATAAACAATGCCTTAGTTAATATTACAAGTGTAAAATTCTAATTTCTTTGAGAATAACTAAAAATTATTTGGTGTTCGTTATATATCATATTTATTCAAACTATTATCCGCATCCAATGGTGCATAGGGTTCAGCATCATATTAACGTTGTTTTGATCGTTAACACACGAAGGAAAGGTATCTTTAAAAAATATTATTATTCGATCCCGTAAATACTTTGAAACTTGTCAATTGATAGTTTTTTATTTTATTTTACATTATGTAACACATAATTATTATATTTATTTAATCAAATTGAATATATACTTATCAGTACAGATTTTTTATTTAACAAAAGAAATTGTTGTTTAGAAATATGATGATATGAAAATAATTCTATCACTCTTGGATATAAGATATTAAGCAATTATATACATTTTTTTATTATTAGACTTTGTATAATTTTCCCATTTTATATATATTAAAAAAAATATCAATATCATATCGACTTTAAACCTATATCATTTAATATTTATAAGACGATATGAAAAATGACAAAGATAATTTTATTACAAGGTTAATAGATTCAAGCATGAACTTATAGCACAATATTATAAGTTATTGTATTTTTAAGATACGAGTTTGATCGTTGAGTAAATGCTGACACTGGTTCGTTGATTTAAATGTTGTAGAGTCTAAACAATTATGGACACTTCATAAAGTTCATAAAAGTTAACGATTGTTGTGTGATTGATATATTGGCATGTTAAAAATCCAAATAGCCAAGAAAAAATACTTGTAAGTAACTTAGAAGAGATCTTGTATAAATCTGTTGTTTTGTCTGAGTAAATAGTATCCCACTCGTCTCTCGTATTAACCTTGAATCTAAGTTACCTGACGTCATACAAGAAAAGTGTTCTTTCTGATTTATGTACGTATAGAAAAACAAAATATGAATGCTACACAGTTCACGATGTATACAAGACTAGCTTTGTATCATAATTATTATTGATAATATGCAATTTAATTTATACTGCTCCATCTCGACAAACGCTAAATAATACTTGATTACATACTTAATTTGCAAGATGAATATTATTACCAGTACGAATGTGCTCAGAAAAAAAGCAAACAGTTAATCACAACAAAACAAGGTTATAATTACTATTGTCCATACTAAACATGCCTTCAAACCACGGCTAAAAACTTATAATAATAATATATTTCTTTTTTGATGGTATCTTTTTAGGTTAAAAGATAAAAAAAACTAAAATTGTTTATCATTATCCATAATATTAAAGGCATAGTACATACACAATGTTGAGAATGAGTTGGAACTTTTTGGTACAGCAGAATACATTATAATTGAAGTAGCTCTGGGTGAAAGACATATCTCTCTTATACGCAAAAATCCTTTTGCCTCCATATAATAAGTGATCCAGTAAACATGATGTCGATCCGAAGCAGTACTCTACGCACCATTTTGATGATAGGGATAAAGAAAATAAGAATACGTAATTATTCATAGTAAAACCATGTGATTCTATTTGTAAATATGTGACATATTATAATCCATCCTACAAAGAGGTAAAAATAAATGATTTATTAAATGTTGGATTTTTTATATTTATCGCATTATTTTTTGTGCAGAAAAAAATTAAATGTATTTCTACATTTATAAATATATTTTTTTTATTTTTCATGCATTAAATTATGCATCATTATCATTGCAGGTAATTATAAATTCAATCCGCTTACTCGTCCCTCGATTATTGTCACTTGTGATACCGTTTGCGATAAATCATTATTAAGATAAAAAAAGAGGATGCGTCAGCAAGATTTATGAAAGTATCAAATATCTGACGTGTTAAATTAAATGTAATTTGTTTGTAAAGGAAGTGATTTAAGTCGTTTAAAATTATTATTATAATTAATAACTGAAATGGAAGGAAGTTCCACTGTTTAATATTTCAATAAAATGGTTTTACTATCATTTGAGTGTAAAGTGTTAATGTATATCATTGGACTGTAAATTATACGTTTGTTGTGTGCACTTTTATACGAATATTTAATATTTATGCATCTCTGTTGTGAGGAAAATTGATCTTTTTTGTTGTTTCTGAAAATAGGGCAAGAGTAAAATTATTCAAAATTAAAGGTAAAAAAATATAGATTGTTGGGTAAGTGTTTTTGATGCTCAGTTAAAATTTTATGGTCACATTGCTAATATTACTCATTCTGCCACCAATATGTAATGCAAATAAAGAATTATATTTTTCCAAGTACTTCGCGGTATTGAATGACAGCAAGCTTTGGTATGATAGTTTAGTGCGTAGTATTCTGGAAATTGGTATTTTAGTATGAAGTCACATGATCGAGCGAACACAGAAGCTCCTGAACTCTTTTACTGCGGAATTCGCATCCAATCAAATATATTACTCTACATAACTAGGAATCTAAAGAACAGATTTCATTACTTTGCCTTAGTATAAATATCGATCAATTTAACATCGAATGAGGTATCTATGCATGTTTGACTGCCATTAGAGGTTAAAGACAAAAAAATATTTCACCTTTTAATTTAGTGATTATCATTCTTTCGAGATGTAAATTATTATTGCATTGGTATGTAAATTTAAAATAAGAAAAAAAAATATTGGTATAAGTTTGATAATCGAGAATATTAATAAAAATACAATTTATAGTACTCGTAGTTCTATGTTACATCTAAATTAACAATTATAATAAGAATTACATTTTCTCTTTATTAAAAATCCAGTCATAGAAAATTTTCAACTGTTGTATCATCCAAATTAAACTCTTAAATATATATTCGAAAATATAATTTCGGTATCTTATTTTTCGTAAGAATGCGTTTTCACAGAACAATTTGATAATACGGAAGGTTCTTGCGATTTTGCTAAGTACAAATTGAAATAGATACATTAGTGCAATTATTATACAAACTTCTCTGTAATCGTGATCCTTGGAGTAGAAAAATGGAAAATGGTCTGACCTCCACAGACAATACAATAGTGTCTCATTGAGTAGTAAATAAATGGCGAACTCGGTTAGTTTCTAGTGAATTTATTAAAATAAAACTCTGCAATGTAAAAAAGTGGACTTAAACAGAAATATAAATTATATAATATTAAAAAAAAAAAACAATTTTCATCTCAAGTTTTAGTTTTCCGACTCAATTATCAATCCATTATTTCCTTTTTAATATTTCAGTATTCAGCCGTCCATATCTGTCTCATTAATATATTTTTCTTCTACCATATATATAAGAATTGGGGGCGCAGGACTGATCATTTTTCCGTCATATAAACGATGAAATAATTTTTTAAAAATTGTGCACCATCTGTGTAACGATCGGGTAGATAAAACAAAGAAGCATATTACAATTAGTGCAAATGTATTATTTATAAAATATAAATAAGTTAAACTTAGATATAACCTTAGTTAGGTCCAGAAATATTATTATAAAATACTCAAAATAGAAAACTCAGGCACCTTCTCGGGGTCCAGTAGAAGTCCTCCAAGGATGTGACTTCGTTTGCGAGCGAGTGCGTCACAATTATAGAGAATGTGGATTGGCGTTTCGTTATCCTCCATACAAAACTCAAATAAACACAGACATATGATCTGTGTAATATTTTTCTATTCTCATAATATAAGTTTTTCGAATTGTATAATTTTTTTAGAATAAACAGTGAATAAACGTCAAATAAATCAATCAATTAGAAATAATATTTTAAGGATTCATATGGGGTTTAATCTTTTTGGTTTATGTACGAATCATCTTTCACATTAAGTGAAGTAATACCTGTTTTTTTTTTAATCATGAAGTCATTTTTTCATAAAAAGATTTGTTTTAAAATCAGCTTTAATTTTATGCTAAGACCGATTATAAAGCAATAAAAATTATAAGCGGAAGAATTTTGGACGCATTAAAATCAAAAACCAGTTTGACTTATGTTTTGGATCGATTGTGATTTATGATAAAATCATACCACATAATCCTTAATCCGCAGAAATGATTAAAAATAGTCTCCTCAAATTGATAAATAATCAACTTTGAATTTTTACAGAGGTGTTACACAAGCGGTAAAAAAAGATTCGTGAACAAATGAGTATATTTTTTAGAAATCAAGACGGCTTAGGAAAGGCTAAATGAACTTAAATTACACAAAATTAGACCAATTATATTTGGAGTATTAATACTTATTGGAGACTCTCTTTATCTCCGTCTCCATCGTGTTTTAACCTAAACATTGGAAAGAGATGGTTGGTGGATTGATAACCTTACTTATAAAGTGATCACTGTCGTGGGAAAATGTTCATTAAGTATACAACGGCCAAGGGCGAAACTCGGATGTTGCATTACATTTTCTTTTGAATTCTTACATAAATAAGTAGTTGGTTTTACAACAAAAAAAGTTCAGTTTTTATCAAACTCTTCTTAAAATACATCTTGTGTTCATATCTTTAAAAAAATGCATTTAGTGTTAATGTCCAATTCCGTAGTAAAGTGGTATTTTTTTAAAAATCTATTCACAATATAAAGATTGAATTATGTAAAACTAAATAAAACATTTAATCGAATTAAGTATCAATTTAATATAACCCCGTATCTGAAGCTCAATAAATAATGTTCGGTAAAATTAAAATAAAAAACAATTTTTAATTCGATTGATTTTTTATTTAAAATAGCTGTATCGAGTCACGCGTTGCTGTTAAATGGAAAAGAAAGAAAAGGGAAAACACATATTACATAAATGTTCAATCTTACAATGCATGTGGGTGTACAATATTTGAAAAATATTTAGCATTGCTGTTAGATGCAGCTGTCACCATAGTGAATAAATTTTATAAGAATAATATGTATGTAATTTAAGATTGAGAATAAACAATTTTTTTATGTAATATAAAGATATATCGATAGATATATATCGATAGATGGGCTGTTAAAATCAAAATTATATTTTTTCTCAATTTTCAAATAATGTTTATGTTACAATGATATAAAAACATACGGAACGCAAGACGTGGAATAGGTTCACCATTATTTTGAAATTAAATACGATATTTACGGGATAATAAGACTTAAACGCATCGCGTGATGACAGAATTATTTCAGGCACCATGAAATATTAGAGTAGGTAGCCAAAAGTTGGTAATTGTAACCTAAACATTATGGACATGTTTGGTGGTCCTAAGGCGGATACAGTTTTTAGCATTTTTGGCAGATTTTCAAACATCTGTTTTAAGGCAAAGTATTTTTCACTTCTTTAAACTAGTATTTTGATTTTAAACTAAACTTCTTATTATATTATGAGTATTATACGTCTTGAGAGTGTGTTTTATTTAGACATACACCTATACATTATTTTAATAATTGATATTCCTTAGTTCAATGAATATAATATTCAATGTATTCTTTTAAGATTAAGTATTTTTTAACGTGTGAAATTTTTAACAAATACAAAGAAAATGTATATAGAAGTGGTCAGTAGAAATTATAGTCAAAATTGTCTTAAGGCTGAGATCTCAAACGTTCAAATTCAGAGCGCGGTGTGCTCGGGTCTAGACGAGTTAAAGCGTATTTAAAAAAAAATTTGGAATTTAATTTTTTCACAATTAACATAAAAAAGGCTTTTTCAAATCTTTATTGTTTTCAAAACCATATATTTATTTCGATATAATTTATTTTTTCAATATAAAAACGGTATTTTAAGAAGAAAAAAAACAATTACGTCAAATGTTACCTAGGTTTAAAGAAAACTATTTTGCGATTTATCGTATATTGGGCCTTTAGTCATTAAATATATGATATGCATTGAGTGAGTTTAAAATGCTTAAAAAATATGTGCTCAGTGGCTAAGGTAACCAAATTTATACTAATGAACAAAACAATTTTTAATTTATCTTGAATATTATTTAAAAAGATGTTGTGTATTTATGATGAATGTATTGTATGCATTATTGATTTTAATGTGGTTTACATGAAAAAAAAAAACAAAATCAATATCTAAATTTCCCAGTTTGGGGATCACCGCAACAGATCCACATGAACGGGTGTTAATTCTAATGATTTGTGTGACCGATTATTAAATAAGAATTCCGATGTGACCAATCGGAGATGACCAAGATGAAAGTAGACAATAATTACATTAGATATAGTTTTTCACATGTTTTTCATACAAATTATGAAAAGTAAAAAGAGAGAATCCCACGATACGAAGTTAGGAAATCACAACTATTACAATATCCGCAATGTAAACTGATTATAGTAAATACAATACACTTTGTGAAATTTATTTAACTGTTTGGAAATACATAATTATAATTGAGTCGTATGTCTACATGCAAAACTTTTAAATTGATTGTCATCAGAATAGTAAAATAATACTCATTTGTTCCACATGTCCAAACCATCTCCACACACCTTTCTTAAGTTCTACGTATATCTAATATCATGGTAATAACATTATTGTCTTCATGGTATCCAAACATGGATTTAATCATAAAATACAAGAGAAAAGAAGGAAAATATTTGATAACTTAAATTATATGATTTAAGAATTACAATTATATATTTAAAATTAATTACAAAAATTTTGATTGGATAGATATCAATAATTAAAGAATTTAATGATTGTGTAATATAACTAAATGTGCAATTTTATACAAAAAAATGATTTAACTTAACAGGTCAATTTTATGACTCCGTTCATGACATAGTTACGTAATACAGGATGATCAAAAAAGAGATTTATTGATTAGAGAAAACTGCATTATTCAGTATAAAAAAACCAACATTTTTTCTATGAATAAAAGGCGATTTTTTTTTCGTAGGGTTTTGCTATTTAAAATTAATTTGTTTTATTCTTAGTTGACAGGCGTTTAAAAAAAGAATACAGTATTTTGTGTACATTTTAAATATTATTTAATTTAATCATATAAAAAAATTGTGCAGGTCAGAATTCGGAATAATCAGCGTTCATATAGGCGTATGAGAAAATGTATGAATGGGGAAGAGGGCTACGATTGTGTGTAAAGATAAACTACCCCTGCAGAAAAGCGGCATGATGATTCATTAGTTAATTTTTTAGCTAAAAAAAAAATCCTTAGCAAATGTTTTATGATTGTAACAAATGTTTGTTTACATTCACAAATAAGTGGACGCTGCAATATTATTTACGATTTGTAATTATATTTTATTTGCTCGAATTATTTATGAAACGTAAACAGATTTTGTTCTCCTGAAAACCCGCTTTTTGCAGAATTTCGCAATGAAAACGGCGATATTGTATTATGTTACAGCCTATATAGCGGGACGTAAATCAAATATCGCATCGTAAAAAGTAGTATATGGAACGGTTGCATTATGGTATATGCACAACAATAACTAACTAACTACCTTTAATAATACGTCTCCGCAAAGGTCTGTTGTAGTGCAGTAATATATTATAATACTTAGTTCGTATGTATGTAATATGCTGCGGACGCTCACTTTGTTCAAGGGCATGATGACTCTAATTTGATATGGCAAATCCTCCGATTGCCTCTAGTCACACGATATCTAAACAATTATTAAAACATTTTATCAGACAATTATTTTATTACGTGCTAATGTCGATGCACTTAGAAAATTGACAATTGGAATTATTACTCATGATTCATAAGAATATCCTCACAACTCAATTTAGATTTAGCGAAGTTTACATGTTGTTAATGACACAAAATATACATGTATGAGAAGTTACGAGATTTATATCGTTTAGTTATATGATATTAACTTTTTATAAACATACAATTATTTAAATATAAAAAATAAAACACATGTTTAAAAATACTTTTTAAAGTTTATTTATGGAAACAAGACTCGTTTTAAAAACTACAGATATTCTCATCAACAGGTGAAAATAAGAACCTCTTGTTAAACTTGTTGATGAGAACTTCCATAGTTCTCAAAAATAGTCGTGTTGTTAATACATTTACATTTACATTGATAAACTCAAAATTGAAAAACTGAAAGCAGTCCGATTCAGGAGTCGAAATAATCAGCGGGGATGTATGGGGAAGATTCGAAGAATGTTTGCAAAGACAGAGTGGTATGGCCTCCCATTCTCTCTGCCTACTATGTGGTGAAACGGCGTGATGGTTACTTAGTTAGTTAAGATTGATGTTTATGAATTGCCGACTTTGAATGCTGGGAACAAAGTGAATGGTGCACTGAAATCAGTTATAGCAAATAAAAACCTATCAGCGGAAGCTAAGCTGGCAGTGCACAACGGAGTCCTGGTTCCAACTCTAATGTATGGAAGTGAAACATGGAGTTGGCAAAAGAAGGATGAAAGTAGACTGAATGCAGTTGAAATGCGATCTCTCAGAAGAATGTGCGACAAAACGATGTATGATAGATGTGCGAATAGTGAAATAAGGATGGAATGCAAAGCTGAGATAAGCACTATCGATACAATTAAGAAAGGTGTGTTGAGATGGTTTGGACATGTAGAACGAATGAGTGAGGAAAGAACGGTAAAACAAATTTATGAGGCGAATGTTATTGGGAAAAGAGGCAGAGGAAGACCGAGAAAAACATGGCACGATGTGGCACAGAGTGGTGTGTATTCTCTATTCTCTCTGCCTACCCCTGCGGGGAAGCGGCGTGATGGTTAGTTAGTTAGTTTTAGTCAGACTTTGAATCGCCAGTATCGAGCCATTGTTTACCCCTAGAATACGACAGTAGAAAAATTGAAATCATTTTAACGAGGTAACCTTCAAAGTGCTACAGATTATAATCACAAAATAGGCCAAAATGTTAGCGAGCCATTGTGCAGGTATTAAATCATATAATAATATTGTACAGTATTTAATAGAATAACCTTTTGTGTCGTTATATCCCACGCTCATTTGACAATGGCAATATTTGAGCACAAGCTAGTTTTTACGTCTCTGGCGGACAGAGTAAATAATAATGATTCGAAAAACATGAAAAAATTGACCAAGTGTTGGAAATACTTGGCTGTAATTTCGGACGAGGTCGAGCAATGTCGCTAAATCATGTTCGTTGGCAAGCACTGGCTTCGGTTCACGGGAAGAACTAATAGTCGGGATATTTCAACTGTTACTTATTATTTAGCAATTAAGCCAATAAATCGATTTACAAAAATGTTTCAAATGCGTCAAATATAATAAGACGAAATTATACATTTGCTTCAGATTTACTTTTGTAAATTTAAAAAACAATATAAGAATTTTAATATTATGATCCTATTAAAAAAAATACACACAAATAAACATATAAATATACACACACTTGTGTTGTTTAGTAGTAAAATAAAGACAAGGGTCAATTTTTTAAATGTGTTTTCATTTAAAATGAAAAAAAAACTGCGATGCATTCATTACCACTACATTATATTATGCAACGGTTGTAATTTTATTTAAAAAAATACAAATTATATTATTTAAGAAGATATAAAATATATGTAGTTAAGATTTTAAAATTTGTTCCTATTCGCTACATTTTTATGAAAATAAAATAGAACTTTGTGTTTTGTGAAACATTCGTTTGGTGCTTTTTTCTGGTTGCGAAAAATAAGTCATATTTGGGGATGAAAAGTTACTATTTAGTATCGTATCTATTCATGCCTGAAAATGGGATTATTGTTGCAACCATTAAGAAAATAATGAACTTCATATATACCTGATGAAAAACATATTAAGAGTTTTTTTTTAATAAAATTTATTAATGAATTATTTATTAAATATATTTTCACGTACGGGGATGACTTTATGTCAGCCGACAAAATCTGTTTTCAGTGTATTTAGTGTGACGCTGTTTTTCTGTTTTTCCTTCAAGTCATAATATTCTTGTTAACATGTTTCTCACGGGTCAAGTACAACCTAGAAAATTGGTATTCCTGTAATATAGTCTTGTAGTGCATAAATTCACACCATCATATGTGTTTATATATGACGCAAGACTCTGGTTCCTAAACACTTAGACTGTCAACTTTACATGAAATCTGTCGTCTTTGAGGTGACCCGAATAGTATTAGGTGTTTGGATAATAATAATAATGAAAAACTGGAATGCAAGGAAGACAGACATGTTGTGTGACTACGTGCTACATAATCGACAAATTTTTATTATTTTTTAATTTCGTTTAAAATCGCTTTAATACAAAACTATTATATGTGTCGCCTACTTTCAAAATCCGTCAGATCCAATTTTATAAGATTTTTAAATTAAATACTCTATCGGAATGTCAATTGTGGGTTTTATTGTTTAAAATATGTGTGTACTTGAAAACCCTGGTAAAATTACTTAAAAACGGCGTTGTATTTCAAATTCTGCAATATTCGTGAAACTTGCCTTCTGACCCATATCGGACAATCGGAAAGCGGGGATATGTCAAAAATTTAGATGACATCATTATCGGTTTGTGTCTCGTGTTTTTTTTTAACTGAAAAAATTGGGAAAAATGGGAAAATTCTCTATTTCAAAAAATTTATCTAAAGATAGACAAATCTTTGAAACATAAATTTTACCCGGAGAATTTTAGATATTTTATAAAATCGACTAACATGGATCTGACGGATTTTGAAAGTAGGCGACACATATATTAAATGATGTAACGCATAAGCTCACGAACCTTTTAAACTCCCAGATAACTGTATAATATGTATGTTGTATTAGAAAATCATACGGAGAAGTGGATTGCTTAGCCATTTGTGATCGATACTCTGCCTCTTGATGTGCAAATGAAATATTTATTACATGTTTCTTTTAACTTAATTGAAAAACATAAATCGTTTTAAATCGAAGTCCGATTTTTTGTACGCACTACGGAAATTAAGAGGAGATAATTTAATATCTAAAGTGTCTAGGCTTTTCGTGTAGATCATTCATCTCGGTGTTTTTATTGAATATTTTGTGTCAGAATACCATATACCACTCGTGTGGTACAATGTGACATTACCTAGGTGTAATTTGAATGCATTAAAAGTGATTTGTTGATATCATTGTGTTATTCAATATATCCGTTCGAACAAATATTTTTTTAGCTTTCTTTCCAACGTGTGATTTGTTTACATTAGCGCTATGCCTTCGTTCCGTATTATTAAAGCTCATAGTCATTCATTGTTCACGAAATGAGAGGTTAATTAGCACATTGTTTGAGTGATGCGCTGTATAATATTGGGAGAGAAACAGAGATCTTCAAGATTCTGTCTCACTTGGGCAAGAAGATAAATTGAAACTTTCCAAAGGTTGATCCATAAAGATTAATGTGTTATCTTATCATATTTAGAATTTTTTCACTTTTACGTTACATAATAAAATATTTAACATTTATTAAAAAAGATAAGCAAAATTTTATTGATAATTTAGGTTAACAAAAATACAGGTACAACATTTTGAGTGTGTCCAAATACATGATTCGGACCTCATATACTAATAAAAAAAGTTTCTGCTCAATAAAAAGCTTCTTTTCATCTCACCAATAGATGTCTCTAGTGAAGTTCTAGTTATTCAAGGACAACGTTTCAAAAATATAGAAATGGTTCATATATATAGAACTTCATATTCTTCTTCATCTTTGATGAGATTTCAAAAAATAATATGAAAAATACAGTTGATTAAGGAATGATTGAAATTATTTTTTAACATATCAACATGGATGAAGAAGAATATGGAAGTGTGGGCATAAGTGATTACTTTACACACGTGTAACATTCACTAATTCTACTGATGATTGGCAACCACATTACTAAAATTAAATTTTATTAAAAAGCTTCCCTCCTCCCACCATAGATGTCTCTAGTAAAGTCTAGTAAAGTCAAGCACTGTGTTTCGATTTCGATGAATTATCTTGAAGTTTTAAGAATTTGAATAATGAATGCTCAGACTTCCATATTCTTCTTCATCTATTGTATGTTGAGATGTCAAAAAATAATATAAATACATACATAAAACATACATAAATATTTTTCAAAGTTTATCGTCGGTTTAACAACTCTGAAATGTAGTATTGAAATTGATATTCAGAAACAATTTACTGACCATATAACAATAGGCGTAATCAACGCACATTTCACAATTTGTCTATGAATCCTTTTAGTTTGTGAGAATTATTTGTCAGACTATTTTAAATCGTTGTTATTCCGTATTCTAATTAATGATCGAACATCGATCTTGTTAAAATTGAGATATTTCAATTGGGCATCTAACTAAATATACATAGGCAGATACTTATTTAAAAAAAAAGATTTTTAGACTTATTTATTTTTTACAAAAATGTTAATAAGTAGTATATAACCATTCACCGAGATTTTTATGTTTACCGGTTTCAAGAAGTAATCGTCTCTTCGTCAGGACAATCACTACCATAGCATGCAAACAATACTACCCTTCACTACCATAGCACTATTTAAACACTTGTACACACTTATAAATAGTGCTATGGTAGTGAAGGGTAGTATTATTGTGGTAGTGATTGTCCTGACGAAGAGACGGGTATGTCTCGAAACCGGTAGACATAAAAATGTCGGTGAGTGGTTATTTACTAATATTATTAACATTCTTGTAAAAAATACATAAGTAAAAATGACTAACCATAAAGTAAATGCTTTGAATATTAATAATATTGAGAATAAGATTTTTAGTCTATTAATTATTTTTATTATAAAAAACTTTAAAAAAAATGTTTGGCATTTTCTAACTAGTGTAGCGAAAAAATTTTGAAAATGTTTTTTCGGTAAAATCCGATCCTATATAGATTGTTTTTAAATAGTGAAAAAGGCCTGAAAATATGATTTAAAATTGTTTTTACAACACATTAAGTGTGTCCACACAAGTCAGTATTTTCTCCAGTTATGAGTTATTTTTTACATTTTATACATGGATCTTGGATACATCCAAAAAAGGTCAAAGGATAAATAATAACTTTTTCAATCCAGTAAAGATGGCAGTCTCATGACGCTGTACATTTATATGTACAGCGTCATGAGACTAATAATATATGTAGAAGTTCCAAAATGTTAAGGAGTGTAGTTGTCAATCATGGGTAGAATGGTGAATGTTGCACGTGTGTGATGGAATATTTTCATGTGTGTAAATAATTCTCACACGGATGTTTTTAACATATCATTTTTCATGGATTTATTGGTTTCGGGTTAGAAAAAAGCTCCCTAAAATGGTCTAATATTTATTCAATATTACCCTGGACTGATACCTGAAGCGGAGGGCTGATCACCTTGCCTTCATGTTTTAACGATGAAGTGTATATCTAGTGCCCGATTAGGGATTAAAGAAGTATTCAAAGTGCTAAGTCTATTCTATCAAAGTACTAAGTATTAAGTCCTACTATTTCAAAGGTTCTTAAACTACCTATATAAGGAAATTTTATTGTTATTATTATATTTAAATGGCTTATTCTTGTGTTTTGCCGGGATCTCAAAGGTTATAATCATCGCAACCCGGAGGTATGTTATACATTCCACGCCTAGATAGTTCACACGGGGTATACTTACGTATATGTATAAACATTATACATCAATATTACGTAGGAGATGTGACGTTCGTAACAGAAACGTAGGACCTATTAGGCTTAAACATGTATAAGAAAAAAAAAACACCCAGGGAATCGATACCAATGAAAAGATAATTTATTTTAACCAAGTATTTCAATGATTTCATTACTGTAGATTTAGTAAAGACGATTTGAACATTTCTGTTGATTTAGAACCTAAACATGATTTAAATATTACAATAGATTTAGTATAGATGATTTAAACATTACAGTAGATTTCGTATAGATGATTTAAACATTACAATAGATTTAGTTTAAATGATTTAAACATAACAATAGATTAAGTATATATGTGTTTAACATAACTATAGGTATAGAATATATAATTTAAACATTTCTTTATATTTAAGTATTTTTTAAAACCCCTTTCCGCACCCAATAGTGCATAGAGCACTGAATCATATACAAACAGTGTTATCTTGATCATTAAATAAACGAAGGAAAAATGATCGGTCCTGCGCTTCAGGGACCAGTCCAGGGTAATATTAACTGAATTTTACCGTGTAGAATCGTTACTATTTATTTTTACCCCCTCCCTGATAATTGAACTCGGGACCTCCAGTGAGGCAGCTAAACATGCTAACTATTTCACTACGGGAAGGGAGATTTAGTCATGATAATTTAAACATTGCAATAAATTTGGCATAGATGATTTAAACATTACTTTTATTCGGTAAAAAAATAGCTTATTTTTACTTCCTTAAAACTTATTTCAAAGTGCCAAGGTCGATATAAAAAAAGTCCAGAACTCATGTTAAAGTCTACTACGTAAAATACATGTAATGTTTTATTTGCATCGTCAACCATGTCTCATTTACACTACAAATAAAAAAAAGTGACCCTAAAACTTATGTAGTTCCGTCTATTTAGTGTTATATTATTTATTGATTTGGCATTAACCTTGTGGGATAACACGATGATTCACATATATTTTTTAAAAAATACCACAAAAAACCACCTATCGTCCTTACGATGATATACTAAAAATATTTCATTTTAAAAGGTTCCCATATTTATCGTTCATCAAAATTAGTCTACGATGAATATGGGAATTTTGATATATTTTACTCGACATTGTCAGCACTGAGATTGCGTACATAGTAGTCGATATTCATATCGTGGTGTGTCCCAATTTTCACATAATTTGTCTTAAACTTAAGCTTTGATGTTTCCCTTATCCGCTTTTCCTCCCTACCGCCCCGCTTCCAGGTATTTATATTAAATTACATACGTGAAATTTTGTAAATGGAATGTTACAAATACCGGTTTTTTGTTACTCATTAATGTGAATGTATTTATGTAACTGTTCTTTAAAATTTCCAATATTTAAAATTTTATTTTATTATATATTTAAAAAAAAATTAGCACCTGTTAGTACCATCTCATCAAAGAATTCGATCATCCTATATACAGTATTTCGGTACCATGTGAAGAATCGGTGTGAAGCTCGGCTACATTAAGACTAATAGTATAGCGAAGAGTATAGTCAACCACACGTTATTTGGATCGGGTTATTCTTTAATGTAGCCGCCACCAGAGCCGTTATGGGTAGGACAGAAAATAAAAAATAAAGAACGCCAATTTCATCGGGCCCATACTTTGGAAATTATGTATTGTATAATCTGTGTAGTAAAATTTTACGAAGACATTATTTTATTTGAAAATTGCAAATTATTATTATTTTAAATATGCTTGTGTTATTTTTGCATAAAATTAATAATTAAAATAGTAAAATTAATTTACATAGCGCCGTTTTTGTGAGAAATCACTTCAGGGCGTTTTACAATTTACGGTGATTTTAAACGAATTCAAACATTTAAAAACGACCCAACTAAAAAATTATTTTTCCCCACAATCTACAAAATGATCATATACCAGGTACCTACCCTAATTCATTGAAGAAAAGCGTAGAATTTTAATCAAAGTACGATCGCTCAGACGAAGATGTGGCAAAATATTGACGTTGTATGATAGATGCGGCGTGTTGGTTATTTAGTGTTCAATTAATTATAATTTCTGTGTTTTGTCCAAGAAGAGGATTCTCCAATAGTTCAATGTGATTTTAATTTCCCAATATGTATACAAATTACTCAAACATTAATTTTAGTAAAATCACATTTTGTCTTTATTTTTTTCAACAAAGTTTATAATTTATTATTTTCTTGGTGATTTCCTTAACCCGTTCGATTCTGTTTAAATTTATTGAATGCGCTCATGTATTTCGATTCTTGGCATTGTCGTTTTTTATAGTGGCTGAGCTGACTCCTATCTGGGATCGGTGTTGAAGGGGTCAGAGGTGATCACGAAGAAACCTTGGGGCGTGGCATTTTAGAAGGATGGGGGTCAAAATAGTGAGCAGTGGCAACGGAAGGGTTAAGGGGGGAATCAGATATTCCGAATTGGAACGAGGAGACTACAGATTCAACAAATGAATGCTCATTCCTTCATTACTAGTAAGTCATGAAGCTAATAAATTACCCACAATTTGAAATATACTGTAAATTACTGGAGAATGGAATACTGTATATTATTTGTGCTCCAGATATGAATGGCCGCTTAAAAATATTTTAAACGGTTGTGCCAACAATCTCATTTACCTTATATTATCTATTGATTCGGCATTAACATTATGGAATGACATATTAATTATTAAGAAAAATTAACCTCTATATACAAATACACACACACACACACACACACACACGCACATATATATATATATATATATATATATATATATATATATATATATATATATATATATATATATATATATATATATATATATAAATATATATATATATATATTTATATATATATATATATATATATATATATATATATATATATATATATATATATATATATATATATGTATATATATATATTTATACATATATATATATATATATATATATATATATATATATTATATATATATATATATATATATATATATATGTATATAAATATATATATATATATATATATATATATATATATATATATATATATATATATATATATATATATATATATATATATATATATATATATATATATATATATATATATATATATATATATATATATATATATATATATATATATATATATATATATAATATATATATATATATACACCTCAATTAAAAATTCTCGTTAGCTTAACTTTAGCTTAGCTTAGCTTTACTATTTACCAATTGTAGTTTTGGAAACTAGGTGTATATAATGAGATAAAACTCTTTAATGGTATTAAAAAAGTGTTTATTTTTCTTTACATAACATATTCATCGTAAATCCATTAATTTTATATTAAAAAAATACATTTTAGATGCAAGTCTTTACTCAAAATAAGGACATTTCTTGGTGAGATTGATTTTCCCACATTTATTTTATTTGACTAGTGACCGCGTTTTTTTACTATTGACATCACCACATCCATAATATTAAAAAAAAATCACTTAATAATAAACTAGTAAATTATTATTTCTCCAAGAATTGCTAAAAAAGTTTTGTTTTTAGTGTGCACATTGAACTCTCAGTGTGCATATTCTAAAAAAATCAGTTTTTTTTATTTTAATTTTATTTTAAAGGAATAATCTACATAGCCTCTATTTTAGAGACTTATTTGCAGGTAGGATTGTTAAGAAAGGGAAGGTGTACGTGAAAAATATATTACAAACACCCAGACCTTTTTATTGAAAATAAACGTTTCTTGAATTCATTTTGCAATTGGAGGAAATCGAACCCGCAACGGCAGTTTCAGAGTCGAGCGTCTATTGTTTGATTGATACAGTACATTCTTATACAAAAAAAAATACGTACAAAGAGAGAGAATCAGTTAATTTTTTTGTCAGTTCAAAATAATTATTAATTTAAATATGTCCGAAAACGTATGCAGCAAAGATACTCTAATTAGAATATAAATTTAGCCGAGGATTCATTTGTGTATAAAGTCGAGACTAATCCTTGCAATTAACCTGAAAAAATTGGTTGGAGCACACTTTAGAGCCTGGTACTCAATTAGACAAGTTCCTTGTAAGATATCCCTGTACCTACCTTTATTTTTAAATATATAATGGCGTTGCATATAGAAAATATTGTTTTTGCCAATGTCAAGTTAATAACGTAATATTATTTAACATATTATTAAACTGTAAATGGATTCGTTCAATTTTAAAAAAAAAACTAAATGATTGTAAATAATTAGGTTCCAGCTCGCTAGGATGAGTTGAATATTTGTAGGGAGGTGCCTACCCTTTTAATAGGGGAAAAATATCGCAGGTTTTTAAAATATATTTAGAATTAAATTTTTCAGACAGCTTTAAATATTATTAGATAGTTGGTTTTGACTTTATTATTATATTTACTTAAATGACGTGTATGTATATGTATATGAAAATATCATATAATATAATACATAGGATAGTAAACATATATACGAGATATTTATAATGATTGCGTATATTAAACATTTTGATATATGACTTGATCTTTTAAAATATCCATAGGAGCAGTGAAACAGATCAATGTCTAAAGTGTAAACTGCTTATAAAAGTAATGAATAATGTTTATACCCGTATATAATTAAATTATTTAAAAGACCTTTTATCATTGAAGGAGAAATAATTATACGTTTTTTATACTTTGTCTAGAGTTATTATTCGAATATTTATAATACTTTTTTGCCACTGTGGTGTTACGTATCTTATAACTTCTACAACGAGAGAGGTCTCCGCCAAGAAACCATTTAATTATATTTATTTATAAATTCAGAGTTTAATTTTTAGAACTCTATTTTAATTTATGTATTAAATATAAAAATCAAACAAGACAGAATGCCATAACAAGGCGAAACAATTGTAACAAGTTCAGTTTTAATACAATTTAGTAGATTGTAAAAATCTGTGTTCGGTTTTAATGTTTAATTTTAATATTACCCATTAAATTATCTTTTGAATTCACCATTTTGGATTCCAATTGATCTTACGATGCCATTAGCTAATTTCACGTCAGTGTTATTAAATTGAATCATTTTCCTCTTAAACCGTGTATAATAAAATGTAAGTAAATTTCAATGATGTAAATTCACATATTTTAAAGCGGGATAATAAATAGCCCGCTACTAAATTTCTTTAAACCCAAGTACATTACATTTGGAGTAATACAATTTTGTTTAGAATACCATTTTGTTACTGAAAAAAAAATCGAAATAAATATATGGGTTTAAAAAGAAAAGAGTTATTGAAAGGCTAGGAGTAAAAAAAGGATAAAAAATATATATTCGTCAAACTCCAATATAATCTAAAAAATGTACGCGGACATCACGTGTAGCTTCTCGCACAGTCAGTTGCTTACTGATTTTGTATATTTGAGTGTACAACCTTAAGGAATATATTAAAAATTATCCTTTCAATAACCGTTCAGTGAATGGTTATCAGAGACAATGTACAACAGTAAAGATTAATGCATTGGACATAAAAGTAATCGTTACACAAGTGTATAAAATGATCACTTTAGCAAGAAAATGCCAGGTCGTAAGCCCTGGAATGCTCGGTCTTCCTTCTTCCCTTCTTATAAATATAGACATATTCATGTTTAAGTTGCTTGCTTTGTAATTATTGAGACCTTCATTGTAAAAATGCTAGTCTTTAAATATGTTCATGATCTTCTTTCTGATTTTACGCAACATGTAACGTATTTTCTACGAGAAATGAATATGGTATTATTTGTCGTCACCTTTCCCAATATCTTGCAAGTTGGTGTTATCTGAGACATATTATACAAGGTGTATGTGTAACATCATGCCATTTTTTCATGTTTACATTTTCAAGGTTTATGTGACATTCCTAATAATTTGAAAGTGTGATATTTTCAGCCAAATACATTTTTTATGCCGTAATACACATGAATAATAACGAATGTCATTTTTTAAACTCAATTTTAAGGTAAATTGGTAAAAAAAATGAAACTGCATTTTTCTTAATTCGGTGCTAATTTTATTGCAGTGCATATCATTTTTTTATGACGCACTAAACTACTTTATACGAATACTCGCCCCCGGACATTAACTAGTTATATGAATTCAATTTAGAGATAGTTTAGTTAGTATGTTTTAGGTAAGATAGTTTATACCAAGATCATAAGTAAACTCATAACCTATGTAAACTCAAAAGTAAAATAATGCATATAAAATCATTTGAATAACTTTATTACTAACCTATTTTTTTTAAATTGTATAAGCTCATGCTTAAGCAAGTATTATTCACTCAAGAATCACATAAAATTATCGTAACTTTAATCACAGAGTCAACTCACTCATAATAAGAAAAATGGTAAAAAACTTATAAAGTTTGAGCCTAAGTAAAAATCTTAGAAGCGTTATTGCAAAAGCTGAAGCTAGATTTCAGCTAGAATATTATAATTTTATAAAATATCATTAATTGCAACATTTTGAGGCACCAAAAATATAAATTACATAAAAACCCCTATTCTCCTATTTTGTCATGTTCCCATTGACAAAAAAAACCGAAACAGTTCTAACTTCCTCTTCATCCTTCAACATCTCATACACACAACTCCAAAATTTAAGCTTAGCTTCATATATGGAGTTTGAAAATGATATAGAATGCATCGAAAAACTTTTAATAACAGATCATAAGGAATGGTAGCATTTACCAAGTGAAATTTAAAAAAATATGTATATCTAAACGACACAAACATAAAAGTAATGATACGTACAGAAAAATAAAGTTCATTGCACATATTATACGAATCAAAAACATATGTTGTTCTTCCTTTCAAACAATGTTTGAAAAACAGCGATATTTTAATTAGGATCAAAGCTTTTCAGAGGAGTAAATGTATATTAGAAATCCCTCATAACAAATTCATTTCACGAATAATATGCATGAAATTAGAATCGAAACATTTTATAATTATCTAAGGTCTGAAGGAATATATTATAGTACTTACCCAGCAATGCATAGGGTTTACAATTAAATATACGCTAATAAATAATCGAATGAATATAAAAGTTAATGAACAATTCAGTACCTATTACTTTACTCCCGCGAAATAAATGTATAGTTAAGCACATATTTTTTTCATGGCAGCAAGCTCAAATCTTCAATTTTAGTTATTACGTTGAATCACTATTATATCCTTCGGACATTTAACCAAAAAAAATCAGTGAAAAATATTTATCCAATTCAGGCACGTGTAAAATGATTACTTCCACACAAGCCGTTTCAACCTCATTTCATATAAAAATAACTTTTAATTTTAGTAATTTTATAGGATAAGCGCCATTTATTTATTTTATAGTTATATGAATTATTTTTTTGTACATAAAAAATAAATAATTATAAAAATAAGTTTAAAAAAATATTACTATGTACAATTTTAGTTTTGTTTTGTTAAGTTTTATATATTTATTTATATGATAAATATGTTTTTATAGTATTGTCTGAATAACTAGGGTAGTTTGCGTTCAGTCAGAGTTAAGATTGTTAATACACGTAAATATTTTAAATGAAATACAAAGTAATGAACATACATACTTATTTATGTATTAATTTTTAAATCAAACACAGATTTTTTGAGTCTACTAAGTTGTATTTTATTAACAAAAAACATATATAAAAATTAATATTGTGATAATTGTTTCGTGTGCACGGCAATATATTTTTTTAATGTGTTTTTTGTTAATAAAATACAACTTAGTAGACTCAAAAAATCTGTGTTTGATTTAGAAATTAATACATAAATTAAAATGGAGTTCTACAAATGAAACGCCAAATCAATAAATAAATACACACTTATATTTATATCAAGCGCCCTTGAAGTAGTATTTAAGTAGTAGCCCTTGAAGTAGTAGACGAAAATAGCGCTATATATATTATCCAAATTGATTAATATTATTATCATTTTATTAAGATATTGTATACAGTTCACAGGTTTGTTTTGAATATAACGGATCGTTTATGGTATAATAATAACAGAAAATCGAAAAATCCATTACGTTACGAAATTTAAATCTTGAATGAGCTTCAAGAGAAAAACAATTAGATCTGTGCTTGGCCGCTCGTTTTGACCTCAAATTCGAAAATAAGTCAACAAGAGCGTTCCCACATACGGAAAACATGTTCACAGAATGTGAGACATCATTTTGAAATTCCGAATAATTCTTTTCTGCACCGGGCGAGCCAACAAAAAGTAAAGTAAACAGCGTGGATAACTTGGCCCAAACAAACACTCGAGTTTTCCTCCAAGCCTCGCTATTCCTCAAGCGTGATAAGGCGTACTTACGAAATACCGGCCGAGATGCTATTCGTAATGGATAACCATCATTTCGGTAGTCGTTAATCACGAGTGACATTCTATAAAAGCAAATATGACTTATTTTCTCAGCCTCGTTTGATATTTTACCGGCGAACATGCTACCTACAAACGACTGTTGGCCAATCTTTTCCAATTTTCTGGCGTGCTTAATGCGAGGTGATGATTTTAATACGAAAACTCAATTTTCGTAATTATTGATTTGTTACCGCGAATTAAAGCTGTGATTTTAGATTCACACACTCAGAAAATTATTATTTGTATTAAATTAAACTTAAAAAAAATGAGCAAACCTTAATAACACAAGTCAACAATCAAAATAAAATACCACATTTTGGATAAAAAAAATTTGAACCGACTGTACATATGTAAATAATGTATTCAACTAAAAGCCTTATTGAGAATATTAAAAAAAAATTGATTAAGAATTTTTGTTTTAATTAATTTAATTAGAATATAATGTTAACTTAATTTCATTAAGTTAATATTATATTCTCAAAAATGAAAGTAATGGCATATCTGCGTACATATTTTTTCGAAAAAAAAAATGTGGCACATTGTGTAAATTTGTCTATCTTAAAATCGATCACAAAAAGTTTGCAATAGTGGCCGTACTACTATGGAAATACATAATATAAAAAGAGCCTACTTATTTTATAAAATTCGCCATTGAGACTTAACTAAGGAATTAACTAAGCATGTGAAAATACAAACTGCATTTGTATTTTCACATGCTGATGAGAACATTTGTAATTCAATGTGGTTTTATAAAAGTCTTTCAAATTTATATTTAAATCATCATGTTAATTCTAAAACTTATCCATACAGTTAATTATTTTTTTTAATATCCTAAATATTTTTAAAATGGAGAAAAACATTCAGGTTTTACCTAAAAAGATCTGTTGCACAGTAAAAAATTCAATAAATGGTATGATATTTATTTTTAAAACATTTATTTTATCTTTAAACATTAAAAACGATCTCCTGAAAAATCTTTTTTTTATATATGACGTTGTTGAAAGAAGTGAGCGATATCTGAACTATTAAATTAAAGTATATTAGATTTTTTTCATAAACCATTTTTAAATCCACTTAGACTTGATTGATTCTTACAAGGAACGAAACAAATTTTAAAATGCTCCAGCAGAAGTTGGTCAAGCGTTTTTTGACCGTCCGAATGTTGTCAAGTGGGCAGTCGGCAGTCGGTATCAACATTTTTTACAGCGTGTTATTTTGACGCACACGTCTTTTCAGAAGTCATTAAATCTATATTCGTTGAAGAAATGCCACCGAATCATAGCGATGTCAAATATTTAAAAAACACTTAGATATCTGAAAGCGCTCTTGGGAAAACCAGAAATTGAGTTTATATTGTATTTACGTGCCTGAATTCAATACACTACTTCTGTGTTTTTTTATCAATCTCTACTCTTGATTGAACCGGAGATTTCTATGTTGCTTGATTGACATTTTAACAGACATTTATTCACAATATATGTGAATATATTTTTTTTACTATTATTATATATGCATAGCACAACAATATATCTCTTTTATACAAATTCATTCAGCAAAAAAAATCAGTTTCAAGTTAGACTATTATTTGATGACAAACTGATTGGAAAATGTATAGTTTTATTTCTTGGTACATTACATTTTTTGAAAAATAGCCATGATGCATACGTGTTTATACAGGTATGTTAGGTACCCACAATATACATAATGTGTGTCAACAGTGTGAAAGGGCATAATTTTAAGCGTTGTCCTCTGAACGTTGTTGATAATATATGATGTCGTATTTCAGTAGTTATACCTTGGGAAAATAATTCATTTCTGTCCCACGCTAGTGAATTGGACTTATTGTTTTTTTAGTTATCAATTAAAAATGCATAACCTTAACTAAATAAGTTACAATAATGGTTAACGATTACAATGGTTATTGTTTCGCCTCAAACACTATATGATATAACATTTTGACTTGTCAGCGAAAACAATTTATGTTCGTTTTAAGTCCAATGAGTTTATATTGTTAATTAAGTTAATTGATTAATTATTTTATGCTATGAAAATCTCTTGTGTAGCATATCCAATGTTTTAAAAATAATTATAAAATGTAATTCAACAATATCATACAAGTATTTTATTTATTGTTTTGGCATTAACTTTGTGGTAAGACATGTTACAATGATTAAAGAAAACACTTCGTTTTAAAATTATTACACCTTGTTCCATATAAAGGCCAAATTATGAATTATCTTGAAAATTTAGAAATCTAAAAAAACCTGAATTCTAAAAATAATTTATTAAATAAAAAATTGTTTCAAAATTCTTCACCATTGCTTTCCATTTTTCCTTTGTTTTCAAACATCGTCCCTTGACTAACCCCTTCCCCTTACTTTCCCCTCTCCTTATTTATAGAACAATTTTATATTTTATATTTTAGTTATTATACAGACCTGAATGATGGAAGTTTAACTTCTGAAACATGCAGTCTATAATAAAACTCAAGTGGTAAAAAACGAAGTGTTTTCTTTAATCATTATATCATACGAGTATAATTACTTTTTTTAATCTCTATATTTTATATAGTAGGTACTATATTTGAAGAAGTAAAATAAAGAAGACCGTGTCTCAGCCACGTAGTGTTTTTTAGATTGTTAATCACATGATATCAAAGTCAGTCTTGCACTGGTACAGTCTAATGTAACCCCTAAAGAAATAGAACTCGGATTTCTAGAACGACAGCCAAATGCGCTAATTTATTAAGCTAATGCTTTCAAGCATTGCTAATCCTTTAATGTCCCATTCCTTTTACATTATTTATTAAAGATAAATTCATATTTTTATACTTATAACTACTTTTTATACTATATGTTCCTACAAGATATGTACATTAATAGGCTTACTGCTTTGAATTTATATTTTTGAACCTCTGAAAAGCAGACTAGCGCGATTTTTTCAAAAAGGATTTTAACTTGATAAGAACTGCATATAATATCGAGAAATTACAGAAAGAATATTCTAATAAATTAATGACCTGTATTTAAGGAAGAAATATAACGCAGAATGTAGTGAGAAGTTTTAAAGATTTCATAATATTTGTTATTTATAAAATTTAACTCGGTGATATTTATGATCAAATAACTACAAAATAACATTTTTAATTAATTTACTTATTTAAGTGTTTATTCCAATATTTGTAAATTGACGGAGTTAAATAAAATTCATACAAAATTTGGTAGGTGTTTGATTATTGTGGTATCTGAAATAGATCTATCCGATTCCTACCCCATAATTAACGTGCATCACGCTGCATCAAGTTACTTATATACATACAAAGTGCACTCAAATTGTGGGTAGGTACTCATCGTTAGGAATCACCTTACGTTGAGTTTAATGCATAAATGCACGGTCAAGAGCTAAACCCACGCCAAATACGAGTACAGTTCGCCGGTGTGGGTGGAATGATAGGTGCTCGTTCTTCCCATGGGGTTTGTGACACCATCATCACGCCTTATAATACTAAAGATATAATGCCTTTTATGAGTATTATGGTTTTACTATAAAATTGTATAGTGTGTACTCTACATAAACACAGTAATACTGTGTGATAACAAGTTATATTTACGAACGGAATGGGAATATTTTGTTGCTTTTCGCTTGATTTTAATTATGTTAAAACTTTTCCCGGTATATTCCACCATTAATATTTCAATTGTACTATGTATCAGTTGGTATTTATCCATAACATTGGAGCAATGTTTTTTAATCCTCTTTAGCTTATTTTGAGTCACGAATTATTTTACGGTGCCCTAAAATGAGCTAAACATGATTTACTGATTATTATATTATAATTATTTAATGAAATCATGTACAATAGAAACATGTTACAATACCGATTTCAACAATAGTATACAAAACAATTTACAATAATAAAGTACACATAATAATACCGTATTGATTCCAGTTTAAATTTAAAAAATTATTTTAACGTAATGGGCCGCATTAAGTTGTTTTATAAAAATAAATATATCATATACATAGTATCGGTCAAATGACCAACTGTTTACTTTCAAAACCCTCATTATAATCAAAACGCAGTAAAGAGTATCAGTATTTAATATTATTTGTATTCAAATAATCTCCATTATCTTTTAAAACAAATTTTATTTATTATAAATTCTCTATACTTTATAAGTATGTATCACAAAGTTATGAAAGTAAATTCGGTAGGTATCTACAAACATAACCATACCCGCTTTTTCATAATGTCTCACATACAATATTAATTTGAATTCACGTCTTAACTTTGTGAAACTGATAAAAGCTTTTTTTTTCATTTTTCATTTTTATTAATTAATATTTGGTACATTGAGTTAATTAAAACAAAATTATGGATAAAATTATTAAATATTTCATATAATTTTTTTGATATGGAAAGTATGGATATGTTGCGAAACCAACGACGATATCTAGATGTGGATATAATACTATGGTTATACAGTAATTAATATGAAATTAACGATACAATCACATTCAAAACGATGATGAATGCTTTAAACACAGTGAAATTGTTGTATGCCATCCTATTAGAATATAATTTAGTAGTCATTGATTTGTATTTAAATACGAATTAATCACAGCCACCCAATAAACTATGCATCGTTAGTCGATTTAGGAATACGAAGCTCCTCAATAATATTATTTCTCAGCACGCAAAAGAGAGAATTCAGCCCAACACAGCATAAACAAAGGTGTTGCTTCATTTCACGAGTTGATATCAGTGTGTTCTTCCAGCGAGGCGTGTTCGTAGTCTAATTTGAAACTAATTGGAGGTAATGTGATGTTGAACGCCTGGCGAGAAGTCTTATATTATGCCGGAGATATGCATATCGAAAGGCGATTTGCATACACATTTTAAAAGTAAAATTAAGATCGTGTGCAGTAAAAGCTCTTAGCATTAAAACTATTTTAATAACTTTATGTTTCCTTTAATTTCACGATTCAATCGATATATTAATTGAAATCTACTATTTTAGCAGTACTTATCACATGTTGAATATATGTGTTTCATATATTCAACTATCAAATACGGTTATTTTATTAAAATTAAAGTCTTGAATATACCACTTTATTGAGTTTTAATTATATAAACGACTAGTTTCGAAAACGACATATGTTTTTATCTTCTGGTACAAATTAGAAGATGAAAACATGTGTCGCTATCGAAACTAGTCGTATATATATAAATAAAACTCATAAAAGTGGAATATTCAAGTGTTTAATTTTAATCAAATAATCATGTCATTCTGCAAAATTAATGCCGAATCAATAAATAATATCAAATACGGTGTTTGAAAATGATGCGGAATTCATCAAAACACACGTCACAATATATTTTAAGAAAAAGTGGTTTAATTAATTAACTAGGTAAAACTTAAATTAAAAATCAAGAACACTCGAATGTAGTGTCTTCAGCACCATTGGGTAAGGATAAGGATTAGAAATAAAATAAAAAAATTGACCGTAACAGGCATTGATAAAAAATGCATACTAGATATTGAAAAAAAATCCTAATAAATATTGAGGCTTATTGTTTTTAAAATGAATATACAATTTGACAAAATAAATAAACAGAGGGTAAAAATATCAAATTTTTGTCCATCGTCCAAACACAACTTAGATTTTAAATGAAATAATAATTTCGGAATTCTGTCTTAAATGGTTGTTTCTATATTTTTGTATTGTAAATGTAAGAGAATTAAATAAATAGTAAAATACAATATAATAATTTTGTTATAAAATAAATTTTATAAACTAACTATCTAACCATAGAGCCATATAAAGGCAAGTAAGCTAATATGAAATTTGGTAGAAAAAAATAGAACCGTTGAATAAAAAAAAGTACTTTAATAGGTATAAGTGTTAACAGTATGTATTGGATTTGTATGAAGAATTTAAGTTTTGTTCTAACATTTCTTGATGGAACTGCATTTAAGATAATAAAATAACAACTATGTAACTTCTTCCACATGAATTTTATTTGGCCAGCACCCGGGTTTCGTTGTAACCGACATCGTCAGATTGGTCTGAAGCCCGGTTGCTGGTCAAATAAAATTTATGTGGAAAAAGTTACGTAGTTGTTATTTTATTCTATAATATGAAGAAATTATCACTGGTATGTATATGAAAAAAAATATTTTTGTTTAAATATGTAGGTATAGATTCTACGGTGTTTGGTAATACGTGTCATAATATATTTTAGGACTCAGAAGATAAAATTAAATGAAGAGATAGTAAGTAGTATAGATAGTAATGAGAAAACAGCATTTGTAAGGGTACTTTATTTTGTATCCTCGCGTAATTTTCTTAATTTACATACTGAGGGACGAATTTTTCATTTTTAAATAGTTTCAATTTACAGCTATCCTTTGTAATCCATACAGGTAAGTTTTTTTTCCATTTGAAAGCGGATTAAAAATGATAACATTCATTAATAACGGCTTCGCACCCCGAATAATGAAAAAGGTAAGCGGTTTGGGTTTATCGCCTTGAGGTAATGCCTGTCGGCACTTAACCGGTAAATCTTTTTTGTTGACTTCTCGTTTAACCCGAGGTAATCGCTATTAACCGTAGGGCCGTCACTTACCGTAGTGACTGAGACATGAATGAAAGGGTAGCCAAACACCAAATTTGAATTAAAAATTACTATCTTACTATCTGACCCTTAAAAGCGTCCATTCATAAATTTGAAATAATTCCTAGAAGAAAGCTGTATGTACTCTGTGATTGACAATGAATTTTAATGCTCTGTTTTTTCGTTTTTAAAAATATACCAATGTAATCGTTTTTAATGCATTTTCTACTGGAAAAAAAATAATTAATAATTATTCCGACCAGTTGGTAATTAAAAATATTTTATATATCAGACTGTGTAGTATTCACCCTAAGGATGAGATGTCAATATAATACGGATGAGATTTCACTATAATATTGACATTTTATCCGTGGGTAAATAATCCAGTGTCTGATATAATAAATAATAAATAATTACATTAAATTTGTCGAGTTTTATACTTATCTAAGAATAGTGTAGTCAATTTGACTCACATTTAGACAATTTAAAAAACTACACAACTACAAAAATTGTTTACCCGACATGATTTTTAAACTACATTAGGATGGCTGTATTTCATATATGAATGTGATTTTTATATCATGAGACTAGTACTTTTTTAGGGTATTATCGTAACTTTGTTTGGTAAATAAATGCTTTTTTCGTCACGTACAAATTTTTAATTCAACGGTCATTTTATAAATTCACAGCGTTAAATAATGAATTAATTTTAATTACTTCGCCTTGATAAATGTAACGGATTTTTAGGTAGTAAGTCTAATTTTAAATCAACTTATATAACTGATTGACATTTATAACTAAACAAATATTTTTTTTCTTCTCAACCAAAGTTGTCATGTATTCATAATACATATTTCTAATAAAAATAAATAATTGAGTCTCTTACAATTTCCTTTAAATTAATTAAATTAACGTTTTCTGTGAATAGCAACCAAAAAGGTTTCGCAGTATAGTTAAAATTATGGTCTGATTTATTAGCCCTTATAATTTCTGTTTTATGGTTTTGAATATTTATACGTAAATATATACTTAATTTGCAAAAACCTAAAATGCAGAAAATGTATAATAACTACCTTAAGATAATAAATTGTTTGTTGCTGTTATGATTTATAATAATAATAATTATCTAAAAATTTTACGTATTTAGATCATTTTTCCGTTACTTTCTAAGGAAATAATTAGTAATATAAATGAATCCCTTAAAATATTTAACAGTTATTTACGATTAGATATTTTACACTTATACCTAAATACATATACCCACTACTTCACAAACTCCACTGGTTACGCTTTCCCGAAAGGGTTGAGTATAAACTCTGCCTACTCATGTATAAATCAATACACAATATGGCTCCAGAGTATCTTAAGGAGCTGTGTATTCCAGATGAATTGGTTGATAGACGTCTCACGCTTCGATCGGCTACAACATCTGCAATGGGCAAAGTTATCTTACCAGCTCGCAACCAACGCACTAAATTTGGCGAGCGTGCCTTTGCTGTTGCAGGACCGACGGCGTGGAATGCTCTTCCACCAATGGTTAGAAATAGTGAGAGTGAGATGATCTTTAGAAAAAGACTAAAAACACATTTGTTTGCTAAATCATTTCCACCATAATATTTTCCCCAATTCATTCACCGTGAAGCGCCCTTGAGGTATTTTTTTACGAAAATGGCGCTATATAAGTTATCCAATTTTATTATTATTATTATTATTATTATATGTATTAGAAAAAAGTTCTGACCTTTGCTGTGCGTTGATATCTCTGTTAGTGAAGATTAATTTTCCCGCGTAACACTTTCTCGAGAGTTACTTCACTTGACATGTCCACAGAATCTATGAAATTTTATAACTTATGTTAATCCACAAGTGTTTGACTAATAACACAAATTTCGAAAATAATGTATAATAAAAATTCAATCACAAAAATTCACTCAAGTTGTTATTTACGACAGCCAATGTTCACTTTTCATTAACAAAAATCGTTCGCGATAAATTGATTATTTTCAGATAAAGTATTATAAGAATTAAAAATCACTTTTTTTATTAAAAAATATTATCAAATTCACTATTTAATTTTGTTCTTATAGTATTAAATTGTGTAGCACTCCACTGTTTCCAAAATGTATTTTCTGATAAATAGCACAAAAAATTAAATTCTGATGTTTTCAAAATATAAGCATATATTAACACTACATTAATCGAGAGCCAGTTATGACGTTGTAATTCAGGCAAAGATAACGGATATCTTATAAACAAATCGAGATTCAGTTTTCAGCGCCGGTTTCAGCCGCCGCGACGGGTGACCTCTGAACTACCCGCGAAGCCTCACAGCACCGCTAACAGTCCGATGCTCCTAGTCATATGGCCCAGACCAGAATGGGGCGACTATGTCTAGCGCGAACTTCGGAGGTGGCACTTGACACTGTGCCTTATGGAAGGAACGCCAAACGCAATTAACGACAAAACAATTCAAGCAAAATCTATCCTTAAATAAAAAGGATCAAAGCATTTGTATGATTCTAAACCCATGGCACCGGAATATTAAACCATTCATTCTAAGTGTCTCACTGCTTTATACGATATCTTTTTACCAGCTCGGGCATTACCGAAACCTTAGGAGGCGGAGCCACTAGCACAGCCTACACGAGTCTATCTCGCTCTGTCATCGACGACAATTCCATTTCATTATACACCTCTCTCGTTCTAATCATCCAGGTAACAATGATCGGTAAATCACATACCGTACGGAGTAAAGAGTCGATGCTCCGTCTCTCTTCTATGCACGGTTATGCGGTAAGCACGTGCGACCGGTTTGCGCTGATTGATTTGAAATATCGATGTTTTCCGCAATATTTGGGATGCGCGCGCTTAGCTCGGAGTCAGACATTTTTTTGCCCATTTATTAGTGTTTTATTACTAATGGAACGTCTAATTTAAATATTGTTCGCTTTATATATTTTCCGGCTAAAAGCAGGTGGCTTCGGTACATGAGGAAACGATTCGTAAGGCCCGCGATGTGCGGAATGGCCAATCTTGAATAATTTAATCATTGTGTTTCGTTGAGAATGTAGAAATTTTAGATTTATAACCGAGATCAAATACACGAGGACATAAATTTTTGTGAAAACCATACATTGAACACCTGACTTTAAAATTTGTCAACTTTGAATTGATTTATTAATGTGTTTTGTAATCTACCTGTAAGTTGAAGAAGGTAGGTCGTGGAAAATGATTGAGAAAGGACCTTGTTCATTATTAATGTTCTTGTGATAGTAATACTAATTATTTAAAAGTCGCATTTCTGGCATATGTACACTTAAAAAAGGACTGGTAGGTAGCTACATAATATTAATTTAAATAAAATAAAGGATAATATGGACCTTTATATACATATTATGTTCTTCATATCTATTTTAAAACATTACTAATTATAATGTCGAAACAACGGAGTTTCAAATATTTTAATCCCATATCAGATATCAGGATTCTTGACGATTGCGTAATGAAGATATAATAATTTTTTAAAGAAGAAAAGGACTGCTAAAATTAATATTTTTATTACGTCTACAAGATTGTGAAATCTATTAATTGAATTCCATTAAAATTCTTTTGAGTACCTACGTCGTTTTCAAAAAAATACTAATAGGTAAAGCTTCTTATTTGCGTTTCTTGAAAGCAAAAAAATTAATATTTCATTAGTTCCGTCGAATAACATAAGTTTTTATCAAGTACGAACATGTGTATTAGGTATTTTAACACAAATATGAAGGGAACTTTGCAGATGTTGAAAGCATGGCTCGGGAATAATGCAAACTTCAAAGATTCTAACGGTACCTATCCTAGAATTGCAGGAATGTTATATCTACCAATAAAATCCGGTTTTTCTATTGAAGTTAATGCAATAGCTTTAAAACATAAATACAAATATCCATATTTTTTAAAATAAAAGCCTCGTTATTTATATTGAGCAAATATTTAAAATCATTAAAATCTTAATGACAAAATTTTAACAAACCTCTTCCAATTTTACCCGTAAAAAAATAATTTTGTTTGTGTTTATCTTACACGATAATATTTTTATAAATCGGATTATATTTATGTTTTTCATTTATTCTCTAATTAATGATTTAGAGCTTGATACTTCGCTAATATGTACAAATATAAAATTTTACTAATGATATAATTAATATAACTATTTTGAATATCTTTAAAAAAAAATACAAGTTTTTTTCAGTGTTTTATATAAAAAAAACACAAGAATCAACCTCTGACTAAGGTGAAGTAGTAAGTTCATTTTTGATATACTCTTTATTTAATTGTAATATATTTTTTTCAATAATATAAAACACCGACTCTATCATATATATCACCTGATGTTAAATATGGTGCAAGCAAAGCACAAAAAATACACTTTGCCTCATTACAGTACATAATTTTTATTTCTTTCAGTTATTGATTTGGCAGGCAATACTTTGTGGTAATATCTGTATTTAATTTAATTTTTTTTGGTAAATAACACTTTTTCTTTAAGTCATAACACTATTGCGTTATGTCTTTCGGTGTTTTAAATGATGCGGAATGCATCGAAATGTCAAAAAAGATATTAAGAAATAGTGTTATTTACAAAGTAAAATATTTGTTGGGTTCTTCATCGTCGTGTCAATTGTTTAACTTCATTTTAAAAACCTGCCGCGTAGTAAAAAAAACTGACCTATCGTAAGAACATCAGAAGTTATTTGCAACAATAAAGTTGCATTTTAGGGGTTGTTTTACGGTACAATTAGGATTACAGTATCCATGAAAGTACCGTTTGAAAATGCCGCCCTTGTGCAATAAATGCGACCGTTATTTAACCATTACGCAAAGCAAATAACTGTGCCAAATTATTATTATTATAACTATGAAACGAAATATCCTGCAAATAGAAAAATGTAACAAAAATAGGACATTTAATGATGTACCTAGAAATCTTTAACGGGAAAAAGGATCAAAGCGATAAGGCATGCGTCTTATTGTATACTTACTTTTTAGGACCTACGTAGGTACTTACTGCTTTTAAAAAAAACGGCAAATATTGTTGCGTTATATGAACAATCTTTTCATTAGTTGTTTGAGTTAAAGGTCAAATAATAAAATGCTTTTACATGATTTAATTTTTGAGTATATTAATAAACTCGACTAGTTTCGAGAACCACCTATGTTTTTATCAGCAGATGAAATTATAAAACTGTATTTTCACATTTTATATATATATATATATATATATATATATATATATATATATATATATATATATATATATATATATATATATATATATATATATATATATATATATATATATATATATATATAAATATATATATATATAAATATATATATATATATATATATATATATATATATATATATATATATATATATATATATATATATATATATATATATATATATATATATATATATATATATATATATATATATATATATATATACACAATTAAAAAATCAATCTACTGATTTTAAGTTTAAATATTTTATTATTTTATCATATTATACGTACATTTCTGTTGCAAATATTATAATATTTTTTTGTTATTTGATTATGTAGGGTTTTTTTGAAAAAGCGAGGTATTCAGTTATATTTGTATAGTTATAAAAAATTATAGGAAATAAAAAAAAAGATTTTCCACTAATCAAGCAAAAATAATATCTGAGTTATGTAAATACCAGAACTATAAGTTGAAAGTTTAAATGACTTCATTGCAAAGTATCAATTATATTTGTACCGAATCATAATTATTTTATATTTAAGCTATTATCGAGGATATCTGCATTGTTTGGATCATGTTATTTATATTTCCTGTATTAATTATAGATATTTAAGGGCTTCCGATACATTTTCAGATCAAATACAGAAGGTTTAGGCTTACTGTTAGACTAGAAGCAAGAATTTTGAAAAATGGATAAAATTGTATCCCGATTTTGCAGTGAATTAACACTTAAAAGCTTTTAACCACTGACAATCCAAATATCATATATGCGAACTTTGAAAAATTATTATCGATTAGTTATAGACAGTTTGAACAATATATTTAAGGAATAATTGGGAGAAATCTAATTTACTGCTAATCATACGCAGGTAATTCAATTATTGTAGACGCCAGAAATTAAGGGAAATACCTAATTGGAGAAATTACTCGGAACAGTGTATTGACATTGAATTTCGACCTCAATTACAATGAAATGTAAATTTATATTACGAATATGTGACTAATACTTATTGTCTATGGCAATGTAGGCTGAAATATTATAATATTTAAAAATTATTTGGTATGTAGGAGGAAGGCGTTCACCTTCTATTCATATTTGTTTTATACGTTGTTGGTTTTTTTAGTTCGTCATAAAATATTACTACACAACCCTGACCGTGTATTTTTTATTAAATATGAAACATTATGTTCTCCAATTAATGATGCTGTAATTTTTATTATAAAACATACAAAAATATGTATTAATATTTACGTTCATACTGTTATAATTTTTATAATATTATTTTTTGACATCTCATCAAAGATGAAGAAAAATATGAAGTCTGGGCATTTAATAATGGGTAGAATTGGTGAATGTTACACGTGTGTAAAGTGATCACTTAAACAAGCCTATGACGGTTGTCAGCTCCGTAAATGCCCAGACTTCCATGTTCTTCTTCATCTTTGATGAGATGTCCAAAAATTATATGAAAAATACTCCTATAATTAGAGATAATCTAGATTTGTGAACGCTCTAAATGCTGTAAATGCTGTAATTATATTATAAAACATACACAAATATTTATTAATATTTACGTTGATTATTTTTAATCTTCCTTTTCCAAAACTATTATCTATATCACGGCAAATATATAAAGGAACTGTTTTCATTAAAAATCACTTAAAAGCTATTCATTTACACTTTTTAAAACTATCAAAGAAGCATTATCTTGCAAATGTTCGTTCGCGGATGTAATGGTCAGCACGCTCGGCTACCATTCTAGAGGTCCCGGATTCGATTCCCAGGCAGGTAGTCAAATAAATATAAGTCATTTTTTCACACTGCTCAATATTATTCTGGACTGGTGCCAGTGATGCAGTGCGTTATGCGCCATTGGGGTAAGATAAGAGATTGAAGAATGTATTCATATCATATCATAATTCATGACTATGCAAACGCCCTTCAGATTTTTTTTCATGAAAATAGTTCTTTATAAATATTATAAGATAAGGTTCTATACAGAATAGAAGTATTTTGCAGCAGCATAGGGAATAAACAACAACATTCATAGATATTAATGGAGGTCCACATTCTTCCATGCCCATCGTATGATTATAAGTTTCTACACATTACAAAGTGCATTAATACTCGTGATTTATCTGCACCTACAATAATAATGAAATGAAATAAGCACCAAACATACTTGATATTCATTGCAACAAGACTCGGTAGCTGTGACTACCTCGGACTCTGGGGTCTTAGGGTCGATGTGTAGTGAAGTCAATCCTCTCCAACACGAGAGATAGAGAACATTGAATTTGAGATGACCGTTTTTAAAACCCCACTATCCATTTTTTTAAGTTCCTTTCCAATAAGTATTGAAGATTTAAAACACATTTTTAACGTTTTAACATAGATGAATAAAAATATAAATGTTTTGGTATATACAAGGCTTATAACCTGTCATAGGCTGATTTAGTGACCACTTTATACACGTGTAACATTCAAAGTTCTACCCATCATTTACAACCACGCTTCTGAAATTTTTATTGGTTTATATTTTGTCAATATTAAAAACTGCAGATGAGGTTTTTTTTAATTTTTTGGAACTCTATACTTATATATGTACTTATACATATATGATAAATCGTTACTTTATTTTCTTTAAGCCCTGGTAACATTTGGCGTAGTTGAATTTTCTGTTTAAGTATTGCAAAAATGAGTTTTTATTCAAAATAAATATATGGCTTTTAAAAGAAAAGATTTATCGAAAGGTTAAGGAGTTAAAAAATGATAAAATATATTCTATTTTTTTGTACATTAAAAAATCTATACATTTGTTAACTTGTGAAGGCTTAGTAAAAAAATATATTTAAAAAAAATAAAAATTCAACACAAAAGTATTTAATATTTTAACACAACTGACCTCTTGCGCGGCCATCCGCATTCTGAATTTAAATTCTGCGAATCCCCCATAATATCTTATAGTAATTTAAAAATATGATTAAGAAAACCTTATAAATCTCGTTTTCTGAATTCACTGATTTGTATCCCAAATTATTTTTACACATATTTTCAAAAAAGCTTCGCCTTTAAGAGAAGATATTTCAAGTGATGTACCGATGTTCTCTGGACAGTGGTACAGGGTCGTGAAGGCACGATCGGCGGAGTGAATACATTTGGTGTCGCGTGTCCCCGCTTGCCCCAGGGGTTAAGCGTTGAACAGATTTGAGCCTTAAACGCTGCGCATAACCAAGTGACTTGATAGACTGCTACCTGCTGGCCGTACCTACTTTTCTCCTGAGATATTAAATAAATAAATAAAGTATTGAGAAAAATAAAATAAAAATATTATTCAATAAAGATAACAACTACATATATAGTTTTTACCACATATATTTTATTTGACCAGTGACCGAGTTTTGTCTGGATGACGACAACGACAAAACCGACAAAACCTGGGAAAACTATAGTTTCGGCATTCATTTTGTGATAAGACATGATAAAATTTAAAAGAAAATACTTGTTTTTTACCACTTGAATAAAAAAATATGTTTTCTTTTAAATTTTGACTATATAAGTATTGTTATTTTATTAAATAAAATGCAGTTCCACCAAGAAACGTCAGTATTAAACCTAAAATATTTCTTTATTTTTTGAATAGCCTGAAGGCTCTTTTTGGAATTAAGAAATTTAATATTAATCACTACAAGTAATTACTGTAGAAATGCGTTCACTTAGACGAATGTTCAGCAAAACTATGTACGATAAGTGTTCGAATGGTGATATAAGGAAGGAATGCAAGGCTGCGATATGGATTATTGATCAGATTAAAAAAATGTGTTTAGATGGTTTGGGCATGTGAATCTAATGAGTGAAGAAAGAACAGTGAAATAAAAATATGAGGTGACCTTGTTTAGTAATAGAACCAGAGGGGAACCGAGGAAAAATTGGCATGTTCAAGTATTTTAATTACTCAAAAACCGTTCAGGTCAAATATTGGAATAATCGCCAGGTATATGTTAGTAAATAATAATATAATAATAAAACCCTTATCCGCACCCCAATGGAGCATAGGGCACTGCTTCATATGAACACAGTGTTATCTTGATCGTTTACACACGAAGGAAAGGTCACCAGCCCTTCGCTTCAGGTACCGTCCAGGGTAATATTGAATAAATATTACAGTGAAAAAATCAATCATATTAGTAAAAATATTATTTTTCTATTGCGCCTTCAATTATTTTATTGCAATAATTTCATACCACTTTACTCAATGTATCTACGTATTTTAATTTTTTTTGTCTAAATTTATTGACTACGTATTTTAAATTTGTGTAAACGTGTTTGATATTAAACTAGATAGCAATTAATAAAACATTAATTCAGAAGATGTTAGTCTCAGTCATTTAATTTCACCTTTTGGTTAAGTACGTAATCCGGCTACAAGTTTCACAATATGAATATTAAATTAAAATAGAATCCGGCCAACGTTATTAATCAGAGATTAGTAAATCAATTTATCGCGTTAGTACTTAATTTGATATTGGCATTATAAATAGATTAAGATCTTTAATATCTTATACTTCTAACCACTAACTATGGGATGTAATGTATTACATTAATAAAAATTTAGTTTTTATTTTAGTCGAGGCAGTAGGTATCACCTTTTCATGCATTGACAATAACTAGCCGATAATGACTTCTATAGATGTCTAATTTATAAGTAACACGTGTTAAATTTGTAATTTACTGCTTATTTAATAAATGGTGGAGAAGCGAGTTTATTAACTAATGTGTATATTATATTACGAATTTCGGTAAGGAATAAGTTTTGCCATAATGTAAGAAAGGCATACATATGATTGATTAATTTAAGAGTATTTTTTGACATCTCATCAAAGATGAGGAAAAATATGGAGGTCTGGGCATTTACGGGGCTGACGACCGTCAGTTCTGTTTACACACGTGTAACATTCACCAATTCTACCCATTATTGACAACCACGTTACTCAAATTCTTTGAAGTTCTATATATATGAACCAATTTTCAAACATTGTTCTTGAATCACTAGAACTTCACTAGAAACATCTATTGGTGAGATGAAAAAAAGCTTTTTTGATCAAGTAGTTGGACACACTCAAAATGTTGTTTATTAATTTATGATTTAATAAACCTTAAATATAAATATTAAAAAAATGTGGCAGAGTTTTGAATGGTAAAACCATTATACAATACAATTCAAACAATTTTTTTTTTGAATTACCTAACGTCCAAGTGACTCTGAAATCTAGCTACGGCTTATGCAACACCGTTTATCATGTCCCTACTCAGGCTTCAACTTTAAAAGTTTCATAGCCTATGCCTACTTGTGAGTGGATTTACTCTTTATTTTTAAAGTTACTATAATTTCATGTAATTCATGAGTGAAAATTCTAGGCAAAAACACTCGCACAATTCAAACAAAAATAAGCATTAGATACTTATAAAAGAAAGATTTTGCAACGAACGATTTAGGAATGAAAGGAAATCAAATATTTAATGTGGTTATAGTAAAAAATTAAGCAGTGATAGCTTTTGTTTCTTGTAAGGGAATTATCAAGTAAAAATATGGAATAAACAATATAAAGTTGAAGTTCAAATGGTGAAATTTGGAAAATATGCAAGGCTAAGTAAGACTGAGCTGGTTTGGAAGTGCAAAACGAATGAGTGAGGAAAGAACGGTAAATAAAATTTTAGAGGAGAATATAGTTGGATATAGGAGGAGAGGAAGCCCGAGGAAAACTTGGTATTTTTTTATATTTATTTTAAATTTTTTTGCATTTTACAAAACTATTTAATGCAAGTACAAAAAATAATATATAAATACAAAAAAGATTTCACAAAAGGATGGCCTGTGTGTGTATATACATTATATTTAGGTCATAGTGAAGGGCACTGGCAAGAATACAATAGATAGTTTAAGAAGTAAAATAAGATTTAAAGTGTTATCATAAACTACAAATACAAATAAAAACTACAAATACTAGACTTTAAAAAAAAACAGAAAATAACATAATAAAGTAAAAAATATGATGTTCGAGTATTTTAAATACTCAGTCAGGTACTCAATCAAGTATGCCAAGTACTTAAAAGCGGTAAGGTCAGGAGTAGGAATACTCGGCGGATATGTATGACCAGGAGATATATGAATCCGGAAGAGGCGAATAATGTTTGCAAATAAGAAATAAAATAAGCTGGCGTTCTATTCTCTCTGCATACCCCTGTAGGAAACCGGCGCGATGGTTATTTAGTTATTTAAATGCACGTAGTTACCTAAGTATTATATCGGTACATTTTGATGCATAATGACATGTAACAGTACCTAATTACCTTTTAAACTTATTACTAATTGTATAACTCGTATGTGATTGAATGGCACGTGCTTCTTCAAGCTAGGAAAAATTATTTACTACTTAAAATATTTTAATGGAAAATAAAAATTAGGTAAGAAGATTCAAACGAGTTTCAAAAACTAAATTGGCCTTTGATTTAACCCGAGTAAAAAGTTACGTAAGTGACTTTAATACGACTAGATATTATGAGTAAAAGGAAAGCGGCGTTTGTCACAGAGATTAATTAACAATTAGTCGGTGATTGGGGCGAATTATTGCTTCAGACAGTAGTTTCTTACCCCATATATATAAATTAAATCATTATCGTTGGCGCCAGCCTAATCATTCCTGACATTAAATTGCTGTTCTTTTCCAAATGATTACAATTTGAATATACGAGTAAGTGCAGGTCACAATGATAAACAAACTTTTCTTGAATGTTTTTCGCAGATACTTTGTGGCACATTTTGTAAGCTTTATAAAATAATACAACTTTGTTTCAACCACTTTTTATTGGTACACTTTATCCAACCGGTTTCGACAAGAACCTTTTCATCATCAGGGTTTATGTACTAAATTCTAAAACATTGAAATACTCATAGTTAATTACCCTTCCCTTACCAAAACCTTCCACGCACTCCGTACACCATATTAAAACATGATTTAAAAAAAATTGTTTTAAAAACTCCTAAATGTTCTTCTTACTGTGCATTGCTTAGCGAAAGAATATATATATAAATATATATATATATATATATATATATATATATATATATATATATATATATATATATATATATATATATATATCCATATATGTACATCCCAAAATACCCATAGAGCCAAAAAATTATAATTTTATATTGACTACAATAAATTTATTTGTCAATCACAATGAAAAAATATGTACGGATACTGTTAACATAAATTTAAAAATAATAATATTTCTTTAAACATGTGAAACATTCATATTTAAGTTCTACAATGGTTTCAATGATTATTGTAAGAATAATGGGACACTATTGTGAAAATAAAATGCTGTGTGAAATGCTTGTCTTTTGTATTATAATTAAGGTTATTAAATTCCTGTGCTGACGTACTGACTAATATAATAAGATGGAGTTTTTTCATAGTGTCATGATTTTCAATGTTTGCATATATGCACAATAACGTAGATGGATTTTTTGTTTGGTGAAATATGTTTGTTTATTTGATACCTTTAGTCAGTGTTTGATTAAAATGATTCATTTTTTTTTCATAGTAAAAATCCATTTAAAAAAAATTATTATGATCTTAATACAGTTAATTTGCAATATAAAGTTTTTTTTTCGTTGCGTTTGATATATATATTTTTTAAACTGGCACATCGGAGTAACATGTATTTTGAAATAATAAAAACATAATTTAAAATCCTATGCGGCGTAAAATTAATAAATTTCATCAATTTTGTCTCGTTTTTACATATGTAAAACGAAACAATTCAACGTTGACATCTTTTAAATATATAATTATAAATAATCGGTTTCATACTTCTTTCAAAAACTTTGCCTTCTTATTAAATTCATATAAAAAAATTGTTCTATAAAAATACGTTATAAAATAGACAATTTATTAGGAGGTAAAAATTTCTTGTCGAAATATTTCGGATTATTTATTTATTTAATCTTCATATACAGAAAATAAATAAGTACATTGGCGGGCTTATTGCTAAAAAGCAATATCTTTCACCAAAATTATGTAAATCCTACGGATTTTTTTTATCGAAGTTACCCAGAACGACTGCATTGCTATCCATTTGGGTAAAAAAAGGTTATTCACACAGCATAAAATAGTATCTTTTTTGCTGTAAATAATTCATAAATATTCACGTGAGATACCGTATTATGTTTTAAGTACTTTACTTATATTTCGAAATATTTTTTACTAAACTAAGTTTAAGTATATAGTTTTAAGCCCTTTATTGTTTATTTATGTACTCGTCGAATTGAAAACAATACACTCGCATGTGTAATTTAAAATATTAATATGTTCGGATACAGCGGTTATGTTCGTATTGCGAAAACAGTTCCCATGTTATTCGGGTTGCGAAATACGTACAAAAGCGCGGCACGCGTTGAAATATTGAGCACGATACATCGCGTGCCAATCTATTGCACCTATGCTAAAAGCAACGCCGCTCATGACACTTGAAGCTTTGAACTCTGGCGACATAATGCAACAAGTTTAGATGCCAATTAATACTTTTATTGAATGAAACTACTTGAAATTCAAACCTCCAACACGAATATTGTCGTAATTTATGCAGATATTAATTTATTGAGATTTATGCAAATTGTGAGGTGTGAGTGACCTTAACGGGAAGTGAGAGTATAATTTATCATTGAACATTGATTTTCAAGGGATTTTTTTCATCAGATTTAAATAAAAAAATACTATATGTCGATTATAAACTATGTTTTTACTTCTTCTTCTTCAAACCCTTATCCGCACCCCAATGGTGCATAGGGCACTGCATCATATAAACGCAGTATTATCGTGATCGTTAACACATGAAGGAAAGGTGATCAGCCCCCCGCTTCAGGTACCAACCAGTCCAAGGTAATATAAAATGAATAGCGAAAAAATCATTATCTTATATTCAATTGTTCCCTTCCCTGGGAATTGAACCTGGAACCTCCAGAACGGTAACCGAGCGTGCTGACCGTTGCACTTCGGAGGCGGATACTTTGTACTTAGATATAAAGTGAAAACTTATAAATCACTCTCTAAATATTATTTCCAAACGAACTAACCATCACGCCGGCTCCACGCTGCGGTAGGCAGAGAAAATAGAACACCATACAGCTCGGGATGATTTTTTATAATATTGTCCAAATACTTGTTCACAAATCTGGATTATATCCGATTATAGGAGTTATTTTTCATAATCTTCGTTCATATTTTTCTGCTCAATAAAAAGCTATTTATAGAAGTTCCAAGAATTTGAGTAGTGTATTAAAAAAATAATTATATTATATGTATATTGAAAAATAATTATATTCTGTATCTGAATAAACAACAAGTTTTCAATCATCAACTTGTTGTCAGTCATGGGTAGAATTGGTGAATGTTACACGAATCGTCATGTGATCACTCAAACCAGCATATTACGGTCGTAAGCCCCGTAAATGCCCAGACTTCCATATTCTTCTTCATCTACGTTGAGATGTCAAAAAAGAATACACATTTTTTTAAACTTTATAAAATGAAATAACTTTGTTATAACCACTTTTTTATTAATGCAATTTAACCTACAGGTTTCAACAAGAACCTTGCAATCATCAGGGTTTATATTAATTCAAAAACATTAAAATACTTTTTTTTTTTAGTTTGTATTCATTTTAGACTGAATGCAAATTAGGAAGTAACCAACGTACAAGTAAAAATTACGTCTAATATGCAGTTAATGCAGTTTGAACCATTGAAAAACAAATCTGGCACAATCGTAAGAAAACAAAAGTAGAATACCGTTGTTAACAAAAGTACCGGGTAGTCCGTGAGAATCGGCTCGCGGCCTTGCCTTGGCTACCACCCATTGTACTGATTGACATTACAATGTGCAGTGTAACATTAGCGAGTGTTGCGTAACAGTGTGTGCTCTCGTTTTCAGTGTTACTTGAACTATATCCGACTCGAAGAGCGTGCGCCACGCGTCGCTGGCAGTGACTTCCTTATGTAATACATATTTGCACGGCGATCTCTTTCGATGTGCAGTCTGAGCGCTTGCTGACTTGCTTTGTAAAAGTTGGTCCTGGTGTTAGGTTAGTATCGCAGATCAGATTTCTAGGTCCGACCGAACTCTACCATTACCTGATTCATATTTTTAATAATTTATTTATACTTGAATATACCACTTTAATGAGTTTCATTTTGTTTACGACTAGTTTCGAAAATGACAGATGTTTTCATCTTCTGGTACAAATTAAAACTAACGAACAAAAATATATTTAGGTGTATTTATAGGTTAATAAACATATTAGATAGAAGCGGTATTTATGAAATAGTGTGAGAAGTTAACACAAATATTTCAATTTCATACTATTTTGTGAGCATAAGCGGCTCATTATTAGAAATAGATATCAAATTATGGTAGATTGGGTTTGAACCGAGAAACTTAGAATTTTTTGAGTCCTCTACACTAACCACTGGACCACAACCCGACACACTTTTTTCGTATAAAATCGTTAAATGTTTAGTGGTAAGTGGAGACACCTAATATACACATACATATATTGATATATTATCCATAGGGCGAATAATCTGGTGCCTAATAATAATTATTTATAAAAAAAATATGGTAGCGAAAATGTTCAATAAAGAGTAGTTATCATTGCGCGAATTCTAGCATTCCTGTTTAAAGACAGTGAATGATTCGATACCGCGCGTATAACGGAACGGGCCGAACACCACGCTCGCGAGATCATCTACTCTGCTGGTAACCTGCTCATACCACTCGAATCATCCTTTGAGATTATTTCTATTAATTTCCACCAATCTGTAATATTTCAAACTTGGGGCAACTGCCAGGAGAATATAGGGGAAGATGGGGTAGAGGGAATATATATATATCCGAAAAAAAGAATTATATATAATATCCAGGATTCGGACCTCACATACTAATGAAAGAGTTTCTGCTACTTAAAAAGCTTATTTCATCTCACCAATAGATATCTCTAGTGAAGTTCTAGTGGTTCAATAACAATGTTTCAAAATTAGTTCATATATGTAGAAGTTCCAAGAATTTTAGTAGTGTGGTTGTCAATAATGGGTAGAATTAGTGAATGTTACAGTGACATTAAACCAGCCTATGACGGTCGTCAATCGTCATATTCTTCTTCATCTTTGATGAGATGACAAAAAGTAATATAGAATAATAGCTACCATTTTCGACTCGGTTTCTACGCACTCGTATATGCATGAATTTGTGATTATTTATTACATGCTTGATTTATTTAATACAAAAATCAACATTCTATAGGTATTAATAATGTATGAATTTTTATTGATATTTTATTTTCATTGTTACATATATTATATTAAAATATGGTGTCCCAAGGATTTGTATCAAGCGTCTAACATATCTTTCTATTTATTTTAAACTTATAATTATTATGTGGTCCTTTAAACTGAGTATTAACTGAGTAGTAACAATTAAAAGTATGATTTAATAATGCTCTTTATTTCATTCACTAACGTATATTACTGTTACCTGCTATTAGGTATAATTATGATGACGCTACAATTGTAAGACGCCTTTATTTTATTTTATTTATATTATTATTTTCATTTTATTACCACATTTCTTATGTCTTCTAGTTGTATATCGACGAATGTGTAAAATATCAGAAAAAATAAATAAGTGATTTAAGTACATATTAAAGCGTTTATAAATTAAACAACTTTGTTTTAACCACTTTTTTATTATTAGTACTCTTTAACTTACTGGTTTCGACAAGAACCTTGTCATCATGAGGGTTTATTAAATTGTAAAACATAAAACATTAAAATACTCATAATTAATTACATTCCCTTACCAAAAACTTCCACACACTCCGTAAATTACATAATACACATAAGTAATTCGGTAATAAAATGAGAATATAAATTAAATTAAATACAGGCGTCTCACAATTGTAGGATCATCAAAATTTTACCTAATAGTAGGTAACAGTAATATACGATAGTGAATGAAATAAAGAGCATTATTATTAGATTTATTACTGAGTGTGTGGAGGTTTTTGGTAGGAGAATGTAATTAATTATGAGTATTTAAATGTTTTTAATGTTTAAGAATTTAATAAACCCTGATGATGACAAGGTTCTTGTTGAAACCGGCAGGTTAAAGTCTACTTAAAATAAAAAGTGGTTATAAAAAAGTTGTTTAATTTTACAAAGTTTATAAAATGTGCCACAAAGTATCTGCGAAAAACATTCAAGAAACATATTTAAGCTGTTTATAAATGCTTTTTCTTGTACTTGTTTGCTCTGCCCGGGATTCCTCTAGGTGTTTTGTCAGAAATGCATTGTGTGTTATGATGTTATAAAAAGGCGCAGTATGCACGGATAAAATAATTTTATTATGCAAAATAAACAATGCATAGTTAGAACGGAACGGGAACATAATTATGCGAGATTAGACGCAAGTTTAAATTGCCTGTAGTATTCAGTATAGGCGGGTCACGAACCTTCCCCGCTGCATTGTACTGCATTTTCCCTTTTTGCCGACCTGATCCATTGTAATCACGCAATACGTGAAAACCGAATCCTGTACGTGTGAAGTAACTTTTTTTGTTTGGGTCGCGACTCAATGGAAAATCGCCCGGCACAATAAAAAAAACTAATGGTGACCTAATTAGTTCTCTCGAATGGAAATATTTGTTATTGTGCATTGTACAATACTTGAGATTGTGCGTTCACGACGATAATTTACGTTGGTGCGTGTACGTGCATTAAATAACTGTTCTTATCTTATTGCTGAATATGTCCTTTAAAGTATTTTGCACAATAATGTACACATGTCTACGTGTGCATTCATCGCGAGAAAATATCATTTAATATCACAAAAAAATACTTGAGTATGTTAATATTTTTATTGTTATAAGCAAAAATTATTATAATTTGGGATAATTTGAATAGGACAATTTTCGTAACATACTACTTAAAGGGATAAATACATTGATTATTTAAAATTCTTCAAAAACTTCTTTTTATAAGTTTTACCAGTACTTAAATGTGGATTTACACTGCACTTATAGATCTATCTTAACCTTGATATTTTGCATTGTAAAAGTTGAATTGAAAACAAATAATTTTAAGAGATTTGAGGAAGAAGCTGTTGGCTTCAAAACCGATCGACGTTATAATTGAATAAATATAACTCTTATTATTACCCAATGAAACACTGCATTGTGCAGAAGGAGTGTTATCTTGATCGTACAGTTTCGTTTGTGTTGCACGAAGGATAGGCAATCAGTCCTGCACTTCCGGTATCAGATCCGGCTATATATATATATATATATATATATATATATATATATATATATATAATATATATATATATATATAATATATATATATATATATATATATATATATATATATATATATATATATATATATATGTATATATATATATATATATATATATATATATATATATATATATATATATTATATATTATATATATATATATAAATATATATATTATATATATATATATATATATATATATATATATATATATATATAATATATATATATATATATATATATATATATATATATATATATATATATATATATATATATATATATAATATATATATATATATATATATATATATACATATATATATATATATATATATATATATATATATATATATATATATATATATATATATATATATATTTATATATATATATATATATATATATATATATATATATATATATATATATATATATATATATATATATATATATTTATATATATATATATATATATATATATATATATATATATATATATATATATATATATATATATATATATAGATATAGATATATATATAAACATATATATTAGCTTTGAGTACGATGTACTTTGTACTCAATGCTAAGAGATGTTTTCCGGAAAGAGGTGTCGACATGGTTAAGAGTTGATAGATCGCCCGACTATTATTTTGCTTCCCTGCAAATGGTTTTGTAGATAGAGATATAAAAACCCTTCTCTATCACAATGAACCTCCAATTCTTTAATCTGCATCATGTATTATTGCTTTCAACGCAGCCATGGGCGGACATTTTTTTCTTCTTTTTACATTCGTAAGATATAATGTTTCATTAGTTCAATAATAAATTATTTTTATTATTGAACTAACATCTTAATAAAAAAATCACATTTAAAAACAATCGGTGTAACGATCGGCGGATATGTATGAGGAGATGCATGAACGTGGAAGAGGCGAAGAATGTTTGCCAAGACAGAGTGATGTGGCGTTCTATTATCTCTGCCTACCCCTGCGGGGAAGCGGCGTGATGGTTAGTTACTTAGTTAGTTAAAAAACATGGTATAATATAGTACACAAATAAGTTAGAAAGTGAAAAAGATGGTACAATTTTTTTACCTTACTATATTGTATGAAAACTTTTTACGTAATTTTTTTTTTGGTTATTTTATTATAGATCTCACAAATTCTATATAAGCGAGAGTATTTTTCTATATACCGTTTGGTAAACATACGATACGGGATATATGTGTATATGACTCGTAAACCTTTGCGGTGGTTTGCACAAGCTTGCGCGAGTATTGGTATGCAATCCGGAGTTCCTTAGATATTGCTGCTATTCTCATTCATGCAAATAAAAATGTTCATTAATTTAAAATCTTGTTAACGTATTTGCAAATTGCTTTGAAATTTGCACTCAACGTTCTATTCAAATACGCACGTGTTTTTTTATATACTTAAGATAGATAAATAAAATAAAGCTTTTAACAGCAATTGCATCGCCATCTATTAAACGTAACAGCAACATGTTCTAAACTTAACATTTCTCATGGTGGACACCGTCTTTAAAACATTATATAACAACATGTAAATGAAAAAAAAAGTATAATAAAAGCAAAAACAGTCGCCATAAAAGTTAAAAAAGGTAAAATTCGACGTTTTTTTAAAAATTCTACTATGCTTTGGTGGTTGCTTGACCGTATCGGCGCCTCTGGTTTTGGTCCATCGCTGGGAGAAGTCTTCTTCCCCTCGCCTTTGCTTAGCACCGAATCATAAACTTTGACCTCAGATGGTACCTCCAGCTCTTCATTGCGCACAATATGGAACGAATCAGTAATTAACGGTTGCCATAGCCGAAGCGATACGTGCAGGGCTCTCAAATCCATCCGGAGGCCTCGACAAATTCAAGCCACGTGAACAAAAAATGTTGGCATAACCTTTAACTTAAATCCACGTCCTAGGGTTGAAACATCACCTTTTTACAAACAAGCTTACTGGTTTTAGAGCTCCTCTCGCATAGTTGGGCCTCCACGCTCGCTATACATTTCTTAGCATTCAAATTTGACTTTGGAGAATGCACTAGTCAGTCGTGAGAATGCACTTTACGTTTTGAAAAACGGCGTCAGCGCCACTTTAGTGCCTGATGTATGAGAAAATATGATTTTTCTCCAGAATGTACATTCATTTGTTATTTCCAATGTTGCAGTACTGATGAGTAACTGCAAATGATATACGCTTAACTGGTTTGTATACAATTTGATTGCTTGCAGGTATAAATTGATTAAGTGTTTAATTCTCTGTAGCTGATATCACAGCACTTCTGAATTTTGCCACTGATTTAAGGAATTCACAATTATAATTGAAGTACAGTCTTACTCTGTTAATACGAAGAAGATGGAACCGAATGAATTTACTCGCTATAAGCGTTACTCGTTATACCAGAGAATATGTATTTTTTTATAAACATACGTGAAAATACATACTTGGCAAAATGCGCTACCTTTAATAGACTTGAGAAAAAGAATATCATATGAATAATTGGTACGAATTGTCATATCGCTCACTCCTTTCAACAACGTCATATATAAAAAATCGTAGATTTTCAGTTGTGCATGTTTTCGGAATGTCCAGAAGATGTTATATATCCCAGCAAAAGCGGCATATTTTTAACTAAATATTTACCCGCTACAGGGCAGAAAGTGTTGTTTTTGCATTTTGATGAAAAGGTAGTGTTTAATGATTTTGTCTACATGTACTAGATATATTTCGAATGGGAAAAAACAGTCAGGTTTTACCTAAAATGATCCGTTGCACAGTTAAGAGTTCAATAAGTGACTTGATATTTATTTTTAATACATTGTATTATATTTTTAATCTTTAAAAACGATCTCCTGAAAAATACTTTATTTTTTAATTTATGACGTTGTTGAAAGGAGTGAGCGATATGTGTAAATAATTCATGGGGTTACTAAAAGAAGGATGAGAGTAGACTAAATGTAGTAGAAAACAATTTTATGGCAAAACGTTGAGTGATACATGTCCAAATGGTGGAATATATATAGTAATGCAAAGCTGCAATAAGGTTTAAAGATATAATATAAAAAGGTGCTTTAAGGTGGTTTTTGACGTGTAAAACGAATAAATTAGAAATAAGCCAGTCCATAGTTAAGGAAATAGAAGCCGAGGATAATTAAGCATAATCGAGCATATGAAATAATTAAAAGCTCCACGTAATTTTTTTTATAACTTTTGGTCAAAGCTATGTTGATTAAATTCAATAAAATGAAATTATGTGTGGTTTTATTACCTCTGTTTACCTCTGTGAAGAACTGGCATGTACTCAGTGTTATAAAAACGTATTACATATGCATATAAAAAACTGTAAGAATTAGAGCTGTTAATATATTTAAATTGTTAGTTTACGCCCCAACTAATAACCCTTAATAGTAATTACCCTAAATTTTAGGCATTAAAAATAATTCAATGTTTGCTCTTTATTGCCCATGTAATTTTACTGCGTTTTTGATATAATCTTGAATAATTGATACAAAGTGCGTACTGGAAAATGCAATTAATATTAAGTAAAACCGACACAATTATACGAGCGGTATACGCACCTGCGGAAAGCACGAGAAACGTAAATCGGGCGGGAACGAACGAATCTATTTCGTAAACACGGTGTCGTCTTAATTAAGACCGAGTGTGCTTAATAGTAACACCCATAGTAATACAAAAATCACAGTAATTAAATAACGTAATTATTGTTTTCAGAATAACATAAAGAGCGCCGATCGTGAACGTAAAAATTCAATACCTTCGAAAGGTCCGATTAGATATCGGTCCAAATAAAGCTCAGAAAAATATAAGTAAAAAAGTGCGCTGCTAATCTTTTAACCCAAAACATACTATCTTCATAGATCGATTATATTTTTATTAAGTGTCTTTATATTAGGGGAAAGAATTGATAGATTTTCTTTACATGGATCCAGATAAAAGTCACGTAATGGGTAAAACACGTCGGAGGAATCACAAAACCGTATCATATTTGGGATCGATATATAAATTAAATTAGTATAAATATTTTTTCATCGAGGAGATTTTAATACAAATTTCTCACTTCGACCCAAGAACGTGCTCTATTAGTCGTTATTACTAGAGATGGTAATCAAAAGCACGATACCTTAATTCGGAGGCGTTACCGATTTTACGTTTTTTCTGATTACCCGACCGACGCTTAGATTAATTAAGCCATTTCTTCTTTCTTTGTGCCATATGAAAAATCACTATACCTCGAAATGAATCTATGGCCTCACATTAAGAATTTAACAAAACATTAAAATTAAGTTCTATTTTTTAAACTCGGTTTGTTTTTATTTTATTTAAGATTTACTTGGCATAACTGAACACCATGCGGTGTTTGAAAATGATGCGAAATGCATCAAAACACGTGTTACAATCGATTTTAAGAAAAAGTGGTATTTACTAAGTAAAATTTCAATTGAAAATGTGTAGATTTTACCACTAAGTGACAATTAATAAAATCACTTTGTTTTATTTCAAAATAAATTATGGGTGTTTAATCTAAAATTCTTTTCAGACTTCGGGTAAGGGATGATCTCGTCAAAGCCTTTTATAATAAATATTTAACAAAAAAATTATAATTCATCAATTTTTATAAAAGTATAGTTATAACATTTGTATAATTTAATATATTCAAAGTTCAGTCAAAATTATTTTCAGCCTTCACATTTTTCAAACCAATAATGTAAGAAAGATTATTCATATCCTTTGGCTAATAATTACTCAAATTTCAACTATAATTATGGCTAATTCGATTTGGCATTTTTTTTTATTATAGAATACAAAAAGATAATAACAATTTATAATTATTGCCAAAAGTTATTTGAAATTTCAAGTGCTTTGAAAAGAATAATTAAATTTAAAAAAATAGTTGTCTGTGTACAAGCCACGTAATGGGTATGTATTTTAAATATTTTTGAATAAATATAACATTCAGGGTTTGCTTTCAAATGACATAATTTGGTAAGTTTCTTATCATTACAATTTTGCTACATTTACTTCATATTGAAATTTCACAGATGAGGGTGTCAAACTCAAATAAGAATCTATTTTAATAATAATAAAAAAATATACTTCCATATATCATGTGGTATCGATGTTAAATCATGGTAAATATTTCACGGTGTATAAATGAATAGTATAACCATCTCATGACAAATCGTTAATTATGTAAATGCCCGAATATTAATATTTACTTGGCAAAAGAAGAGAGAACTTTGCTTCTGTGATCAAATCCAGAGTTTAAATCAAATACACAAATTTAGAGATATTGAACTTAGATTGCGAACAATGAATAAATATCTTAGTTTCTTCTTCTTCGTCAATATGCATATATAAATTAAAGGAATATTTAAAAATATGGTTAAATAAAATTCAAAGTTTAAAATATGAACCTCAATTTTTTTGTGACATTTACGATCAGTTCGTTTTCCCACATTTTTTATCAAAACTATTTTTAATTGATACAACAGGGGTGGATGCATTTGATTCGGATCGATGTAATGTGGTGTACGTTGGATAATTTATAGCGCGACGGGATTGTGCAATATTAATTGCCAGACTTGAGCACTGAGCACTGCTCACAGCGACACATGGGTCATAGGCCGCGGTCTTAGAACGGGGCTAGTTTTTCAAGTTGTTGTCAGATCAACGACAAATAGTTATTAAGAAAACATCAAAGTAGGTAGTACGGAAATCACGCAACAGAGTGTCTAGAATTATGTGAGTTTATTTATACTCATACAACATGAATTGCATATACTGCATTCTGAAGAAATAAATATTCAGTAAAAAAAACCTTTTAACTAAGAATGCACCTTTCCCAAAGCAGATATTCACTGAATTATGGGGTCACCTTACAGATAAAAAAAAACTAATACTAAATTATGACCCTTATCAACATATGGCATATTTATTTAAAAAAATTGTATATTATAAACATTGATAACTTTGTAGTATGGTAATAAAACACTTTCCCTATCATTCATTGTTTTCTTTCTGTAATATCACTTTTATAAACTCAATCGCGACTACCGGTTTCGAAATAATCATTCCATCCAGGTATTTAAAATAATATAGGTAGTTACGAATAAGTGTTTATAAATGTGGTATTACGCAAAGTAAACAATGAATGATAAGGAGAGTTTAATTATTTATAAATCAAATTTGTCGTCTTATCACGAATTTAATGGGAAATTACTACAATCAGTCAATGACAAACCGTCAGCCAAGACTTTTTCTTCATGTTTTCTAATTTTAAAGTAAATGTTTCGAAAGTAAGCAATAAATTAATGCCAAGTAATAAATTAATACTCTCTGTTTAAAATAAAATTAAATGCTTAGCATTAGTAATCATTGCATTAATCTGAAAAACAATTTTTTCTAAAAAGTCAAGCAGATAAATTTTTATGGATCGCGTTAATTTTACTGATAGCAAAAACACAAATTGAATAACCAGACCCGAGTGTACCCACCGTATGCGAATGTGTACAAGTTGCTTTTAATTCTAGGTTCAATTCCTTGACCTGTGGGCGCCCGTCTTCGCTCTATTCCAGGTTTTGTTGAAACCTTTGGAACAACTTTGTGCAAGATGATCATGATAAAATGTTTATCTAGATTAACGTCACAATGATTTCATGCGCTTTTTTAATGCATGTGTTTCCTCTCTCCGTGTGAAGCGCGTGCGCATCGCAGTTGCAAAGTTATTATTAAAAATATTATTATCAGAAGCCTGGCTAACATTACGACATATGGAATGACACTTTATAAAAGTTTAATATTTACATATATAGTATGTAGTATTCAAAACGTAATGGTTCATATTTGGTTAATGTTTAATATTTACATATATAGTATGTAGTATTCAAGACTTGGGTTCGATTCCCAGAGGGGGTCAAAATAAGTTTTAGAAATATTTAATTTTAACATTTATTCAATATATTACCAAGGACTGACATCTGAAGGGCAATTTCGACTACCTTGCTTTTATGTAAGTGACGATCAAGATAACAGTGTGTCAATGCGATGCAGTATCCTATTCACCATTGGGTGCAGATAAGGGTAACAAAAATCAGAAACACACACACACACACACACACACACATACGAGTATATATGTGTGTGTGTGTGTGTGTATACACTCGCCGCAAAAATATATTATTTTACGTTAAATTCAGTAAACGCATTCGAATTAAAATTAATTTCTTGATTGTTTCAACTGATTGATTATTAAAGTAATTTCAGTTTGAAAAAATATTTGGAAAGTGAAATTCCTCCCTAAACTTTAGCAGTACTCTAGAGAGTAACTCACTACTCAAATATTGTACCAATAAGTGTTTTTTTGTATCGTGACTATGTTATATAGATTTTAGCTATTTTTTTATAAAAAAAAAACAATAATAATTTTTTGATACTGTAATTATCTTTCAGTTCACTCGCGTTAGTTAAATTAGCAATAAATAAGCAGACATATAATTACAAATATCTTGACCCAGCCAAGAAAGAATTTGTTGCATCTCACATGCGCAATTATATGGTTATTGACATATTTATCAAGTCGTTAATTCTATACTTTTATATTCATAAAACGAAAAAAAAACAAGAAAAAAGTTGCTTTAAAATCAGAATCACCTTTGATGTTAATAACCAAATGTGGATATTTATTTATTAATAAAAAAAATAAAAGCTATACCTTGAACGTAAGCGAATAATTATAATCATTAAGTGTAAAATATATTCAGTGTTAATGTTTTATTTGATTGGTAGGTGTGATCGTTATTTATTGTGCCTACATAAATATATGCGCTTTATCCTAACGTTGGTGTATTAGAACATACCATATAAAATCCAGAAATCCAGAAAAAAATTAATACGAACACATATTTCTGGTTTGAATTAAAAATGTAATAATTAATACTTAATTATTTTTATCGCTCTCGGTTTATGCCCTTACATTCGAAAAATTAATTAGAATGAGCAATCACTTTCGAGGAGTTTGGATCTGCAGCGATGTCTCATATAACGAACGTTTTGCAAAGCGAATGCTACAAATATGGAACTTTCTGCTCGTCCAATACGGGACTCAAACAACGAACTTCGCTACATACAACGGGCTCTATTGTATTTCATCTTGTCGTTCGAACGCTCTAAGGTTGGTGGAGAAGTTAATTGAATAATACCGAGAAGAGATGACAACTAAAGAGTTCCTAGCACTTCTAGTACATCAACAAAAAAATGTCCTTGTAAGTTGAAGCTCAAAGGGAAGCTTGAAGAGATCTGACGACGAGATGGAGCAACCAAATCAATCACTCTCAACTGCTACCACAAAGGAAATCCTGATTAAATGGGGGGAAATTTTCATGAAGTCAGCAAACAAGGAGTAAAGGATAGATTAGTAGAAATTGACCCTGTAAGCCTCAATAATTCTTTTAAACCTGAGTCTGACCAAAAAATATTTTAAAACATGAGTATCAATATTATGTTAAACTATCATTTTTTTAATTAAACACTTGAATATACCACTTTAATGAATTTTATTTATTTGATTTTTTTGTCATTCTACAAAGTTAATGCCGAATCAATAAATAATATTAAAGTATCATGTTTTATTCTACCGATTGAGTATTTTTCAACATATATTTTTTTGGAAAACGCGCTTCATATAACGGACTTGCTCCTGGAAAGAATTAAGTTCGTTATGCGATACATCAATATATGTTAATACTCTTAGTTTTTAATTTTTTCTTGAGTTTTTTAATCATTTATGATACATCAAAATATTAAAAAAAATATATAAGCAGTGTTATTTTTTCTTCTAAATAAGCTTTTAATATTTGTATTCTTATTCTTAGTATTCCGATGAAATAACGATCCTTGCATACTTCCTTTATCTGTTGTATTCAACTAAGGATAATACATGTTTTAAAACATGAAAGCTCTGATCAAGCGCGATTAAAGCTGGATAAACAAGAGTCTCCTTTGTTACGAAAATAATTATGATTGTATTTATTGCACAAAAAGTGCTTTATTATAAGTCTACAGGACAACAATTTTTTATAACATATGTGCATACCTACTATGTATGTCATTAAGGCACGTATTTATAATACACAAAAATAATTTATTGCACTTATTTAAAAAAGACACTAAAATATTGTAATTTAATTTTTTTTTGGGTGTATTCAAATTCATGTTCACGAATGGGTTTCTAGACTTGAGAGATATTTTTATAGGTTAACATACCCATTTAGACGAAGAAGAATCTGGAAGTCTTGGTATTTACTCCACCGACAAGACACACAAGGCGGCTTGGTGGGTCTCTGCAAAAAAAATCTAAATTTGTATAAATTGTGATTTAAATAAATGTATTAAAAAAAATACGGTGCTTATTACCCGTCATAGGCAGGCTAAGTGATAACTTTACATACGTGTAACATTTACCATTCTACCCATGTGGTTACAATCACGAAATATCGCTCACTCCTTTCAAAAACGTCATATATCAAGTAACTTGTTTTTTCAGGAGATCGTTTTTAAAGTTTAAAAATATAATCGAATTTATTAAATATGAATATCAAGCCACTTATTGAACTTTTTATTGAGCAACAGATCTTTTTAGGTAAAACCAGAATGTTTTTTTTCAATTTGAAAAATATTTAGGATATTTAAAAAAAATATTAAACAATACCTTTTCTTCATAATGCAAAAACAACACTTTCTGCCCTGTAGCGGGTAAATATTAAGTCAAAAATATTCCGCTTTTGCTGGGATGTAATATATTTTATGGGCATTCCAAAAACATGCACAATTGAAAATTGACGATTTTTAAGATTATATGAGTGATATATATTATATGATTTTTTGTAAAAATTTATTGTAATTTTATTTGTTTTTTTTTTACACCAGTACATACTTGAGCATTTATTGGGCAAAATCCTAGAAATTGATTTTTAAGTTATGAAATTCACAGATGATGTAAAATTATTCCTAGAAAATTTAATGCAATGGGATAGTGAGTTAATATATATAAAATAATCGCCATAAAAGCCTTGACTTGTTCACGTGAATGAATATGACACACAGAAAATAACTCTAAAAACGTGCTTATCTTATCTCAGTTCAATATCGAATGAATCGCCTGGTTTCCATTGTTAATAATGTAATATTGTATAATCAATATGTTCTTCATTTAGTTCGGTATAGGTCAGATGTAATAATAAACACCAACTAATTATATTGTCCTGGGCGGTAAATTATTATAACGTGATTCTGCTTTACTAGACTCATGTTTTGTAAGCATTCCGTACGTGTTTTGTTCAAACTCGGATAGTAAATGAATTAACGTGCGCTCAATACTGAAAAGCTTAAAAACTACAAAAAATGCTATTTGAACTTTGCATCGATAAAGTGTCCAGTATTTTAATTAATTAAAAGTGATTATATGTTATTTATCATTCAGAAAACATCGGTTTTATTAATTGATTTGGCAGTCACATTGTGGTAATATCTATCCATTTTAAGTTAGAGTTTTACCAGATAAATACCAAAGTTTCATAAAATCTCCACCCTCTCCATTAAAAGCCTACTCCCTATTATCCATGTTCTCACTGAAACAGTTCCTACCCCCTCTTCATCCTTCAACGTTCCAAGGACACAACTTTAAAATTTATTAGCTTTACATACATAATATATATTGTATGTTTACATCCTCTTACAGAATACAAAACATTTATTTGTAAATTCTTTTCAATCTTCATACATCAGGCATCACATCAAAAATTTTCAAACCCCTGTACATTATACAATTTTGAGACTCTGTTTATTTTTAATTGGCAGTCTTATTTTATCGTTATTTCTAGTATATCCTACTTTATCCTTAAAAATATATATAAATAAAGAAGAATATGGAAGTCTGGGCATTTACGGAGCTGACGACCGTTATATGCTGGTTTAAGTGATCACTTTACACACGTGTAACATTCACCAATACTACCCATTATTGACAATTATATATAGAAATTCTAAGAATTTGAGTAGTGTGGTTGTCAATAATGGGTAGAGTTGGTGAATGTTACACGTGTGTAATGTGGTCACTTAAACCAGCCTATGATGGTCGTCAGCCCCGTAAATACCCAGATTTCGATATTCATCTTCATCTTTGATGAGATGTCAAAAAATAATATGAAAAATAACTCCTTTAACTGGTGATAATCCAGATTTGTGAACAAGTATTTGGACACACTCAAAATGTTGTATATAAATAAAAATATTATACTATATGTATATGTCTCTTTTTATAGGTAACCAGTTGAGTTCTTCTCTCATTTTTTTCAAATTTTTTGAAATCTCAATATACATACATGGAACGAAGATCTTCTGATACTGCCGATAAATGAAACGGCTTAATGTCCGTAATAAAACCGGTAGTTAACATCAAACAATTAAACTTGTCATTTAGGGGATTGAATGCGTTAAATTTGAGTCAGTATCCAGCTACGTAATTAGCCTTGTGCCCATTAAGAGGCGCGAGAAAGACAATGATATACAGTAAATCGTAATTAAACGGCCTGTCCGCTCAAACACAAACACCTTGCGTTGTGTGCCAGTCATTGTACCTCCGACAACCGTAATTCATGCTTCTAGTTATGTTCTTAATCAAATCAGACGTAAATGTGACCATTTCTACTTAAAATGAAGCAGGGATTTCTGAGCCATTTGTCGCAATATCTATATCATACATTTATAAAAATATAAACTAATGCCATTTTAAATTCATACCTTTTTATCAGCAATGGTGCATAAGGCACTGCGTCATATGTAAGGAGTGTTATTTTAATCGTTAAATACATGGAGGCAAGGTGATCAGTCCTAACCATCAGGTAAATAGTCCAGGGAATAACTAAATAAAATCAGTAATATTTATTTTAACCTTCGTAGGAATCGAACCTAACTAAGCTTTTACAAAGGTAGTCTCAGCACTAGTCATTATACCTACGTATTAAAAATTTATTGGAAATATAATATATAAAATAGCCACTAAATAAAATTAATAAAAACATTTAATTTTCATTTAATATTTTTAGTTTTTTAGGGTTGATATAAAAAAAATCCAAGCTACAGCGAGTATAAAATTAGAAAATAAATACTCATATTTATTTAATAAAATAAATAAATGAAAATTTGTGCTAACGGAACATTCACGATTAAATAATTTTTAAAAAATTCTCCTTTTAATACACCTTTGAGATAAATAAATTGACGATCTTACGTGGTAAAAAAAACTAAAACACTAGCTTAAAAGAGTCTGCTTCAAGCTGTCATAGTAGGAAATATGCAATTTCAATATGAAAATCTCATCCCGCACTTCGACTACTCAAAATCTCTGTTTATGTTTTTTTTTTCAATTGAAGCTGCAGAATGCCCAACTGCGTCAGTTTAAAAGAGTTGACCCCGATTACTACAAGGTTGCTGGTGTATTTTCCGCATCGCCATCACATCTTTTCACGTACGACTAGGCAGTTATAGAATACATAAAATATTTTTTGCGCACAACTTTTGATTCATCAAAAACAAATGTATATTTAAACAATGGCAAATATTTATTTTTACTTTTTGTATAAAAATAACAACATTGGCGGCAACAAGAAACAATATCTCTTAATCAATGAAAAACAGAAAGTTATGCTACATTATTTAATGATTTGGCATTCACTTTGTGGAATGACGTGATGATAATTAAAAATTAAACACTTGTGTTATATCACTAATTGAGTCTTATTTCATTTCACATCTGAAAATCATGTTTTCACTAAAACATCTGTGATTTTCAAACCAATCGTGTGAAATGAAATGAAACTTACATAGTTAGTGGTGTAAATACAAGCTATATTTTTTATAATGAAAATTATATATTTTTCAAAGGTTGCAGTCTTCAAATGCTATTTTTAATTAAAGAGCTGATCGTGCTTGTACCAAAGTATCATTTAAAAAATATATAAATTACGACGTTTAGTAACATTAAACATATATATACATTACAAGATGAAAAGAACTGTTAATTGAGGAAAACAAGGAATGTGAAAGAACAAGGGTAGACAAAAGAGTTGGAGAGGTTAGAAGAAAAACAAGGAAAAATATTATGAACAGTTACGGTTCCAATGATAGATAATAATATTTCAGGCGTTTTCTTCAAAGTCATCAGGAATATAGCTATATCCTCCAGATGTTTTCATCCATATACCAATACAATTATTGTAATATCTTTATACGAATATTGCAATAAATATGGAGTAATTTGAATGCATTGATAATCACCATTCTTCATCCCTTCAACTAAAAGACACGCGTTTTTAAAATCCCCATATCCAATGAGATAAACACGCACAACCATTCATTCCACCTCCCTAGCTTAGAAATCAAACCGTCAAACTTTTGTCGTGAACATTGAAACGTTAAAAAAACTTAATTCGTTACCCCACGCGTCGGCCCGAGTTGATGTTTCAATTCGCGCTGAACAATGTTCTAGGCCGTGTAATGTGATTTGGAAAACAAACAAGGGATATGAATAGGCAAATTATAAACGTCACGACTTTATTACTAATCCATTTCTAAAACGGTTCACACAATGAGTCTCGTGAAATAATTATTATTGGTATGGATTTACGACAGCGAAATTGCATGGGTGTTCTCCCAATTTCGCCAGATGTGGATTTATTGTTTTTTTTTTCGAAAAATACCCGATGAAGGTCTTTGAGCTATTGAAAAAACTCTTTAGGTACACAATAGTACATTATTATTTATTAGTTATTTTGAAATTTAAAACGAAATCGTATTACTTTTTTTATAATTAAAAAATATCACGATCAAACTTTGTATTCTAAACAATTTCACGAACAAAATTATAAATTAGTAACGATTTTTGGTAATTTTTATAAAATTTAATATGTACTTTTAGACAATATGTAAATAATTGAAAAACAGTATTTGAAGAAAATAGCGCTATATAATATAAAATTAAGCAATTACATCCAATGAAAATTAATTTAAAAATTTTAAATTCTCATACACATACTTTACTTAGATTTCATACATTATACAAATGTAATTTTTTTTACTTGAACTGTATTGACATTGTTTATTTGAGTATGAATATATTAATTTCAGTATATTTTTTTACTCTTAAGTTGATGGAATTTAAATTTAAATCAACATGAATTTTAAACCCATACTTTTCACTATTTTGATGTTTATTTTTCATTTACACATTGTTTAAATTTTTTATTGTACTTATTTGAAGTATTTACTGCTTTAATACTGTTTTGTATTATTCTGAATTATATTGTAACATATATTAAACTAGTACTTTGGTTCAACACATAGGGTTTGCCAAAGAGTCGAAAAAATAATTTCATTTTTATATCTTCTAATGAATAATTTATATTTCACATTTTTTAACAGTAAAAGAGCTTTTAACTTTCCCAATGGCTTTATATTTGCTTTATTTTATATTTGTATTTGCAAAGTATTTGCTTTATTTTTCTTCAATGTATTTTTAACTTGACTTCAATTTCTAAGTTAGGCCGATTTATATAGAACTTCAAAATTTAAAGTCGTGTCCCGTCAGGAACTTTTAAATGTAGAATCAATGGAAAAAAGCTGATAGCAAGATTCTTATTAACTAAAACAGGTAGACCCCTCTGATCAGCAAACCATGTGTATCTATCCACTTAGAGAATGAGTCATTCACAAGGCCGCGGGAACTGTTGCATGACACCCACACTTGCCTAAGTTATGAAACATAGTGCCGGAACGCGAAATTGTAGGTAAATGCAATTACTAATAATAATCTGTTGTTAGTAATGATACTTCAATGGGACTATTAGCTAAATATTTAAGTACTTTATGTACTATAATATGGGTATCCTGGACATACGAATAAGTAAAATAAATATCGTTCTTTAAAAAATATTATGTGTAGGTTGATATTAAAAGATGCTTGTAGAATCATTATCCATATATTTTTCTTTTGTTATAATTTTCCTGACAAACCTTTTTTAACCAAAAAAAACTTAAATTTCAGGTAGCCACAGTTTTATTTCTATTTTCTTAGATCACGTGTGATCAATTTATCTCATACGTAGTAAGCTTTTGAACGTAAATTAATTTTCCCAACATTTTGAGTGTGTCCAAATACTAGGTAAATTAGGGTTTTCTCTACTAAGTAGCATTTTTTAGAGATCTCAAGATATGAACGTTTGAGTATTTACAGATCTCATGACCTGTCACACATAAAAAAAATCTCTACTTAATAAAAGCATTCACAATCCAACATAGATGGCTATTGCGAGCTCATATGTCATGAGATTAATGATATATGTAGGAGTTCCAAAAAAATGAGTAGTATGGTTGTTTTATAAACATGGTTAGAATGGTGAATGTTTCACACATGTAAAGTGATTATTTAAACAGCGTATGACAGGTCTTAAGCTCTGTAAAAATTCAGACTTCATATGATTTTATAAATAGGTACTTTTTAACTTGTACCGTCTACTTATTTAAACTTCATATCGACAAAGACAAAATAAATATAATGTGTGCTGTTATTACTATTTATATTGAGATGAAATTAACGGTAATAACGCAAAAGCCTGGAAAATTTGTCCAAACCAAAATATAACTTTTACTCAGGAGATCAACATAAATATTGATAACATATGGAAAATTATCAAGATTTTTGAAGATATCTCTATCTAAAAGATGTAGTTATTTAAGAAAAACAAAATTAAGGCCTGCCATAGGCTCGCTTGTGTGATCATACAAAATGTGTGCGTGTGTGTTTATTATCACATTTGAACGTTTGAAGAGTTACAAACTAACAACCTAAAAAGTTTATTTATTAAATATACAAAATTTACAAAGCCCGAAGAAATGATAATCATAATATTAAAATAAAATATATTTGTAAACATAATAAAGTCGTGAGAAATCAATTGTTCAAATCAAAACGAATTGTTCATACAAATTAACGTTAGTAAACAATACGCACGCTTTAAGTTATGTGAACAATTTCACTGAAACACGTCATAAAAAGGGAAATTGTTATGTTGTGTAAACATTATTAATTGTTTTGTTATTTGTTTGTTTTGCTGATTTTTTTTACATAATATGGTTCTGTTAACACAGATTTTTTTAAAACATGCATTTAATCGGTTCGATGAAATCAACTGCTGAAAATAGTTATCAGTTGTATGTTTAAATTGCAAAAAAATAATACTTAATACTCTTGTAAATTTTTAAAGTATCATACTCTAAGCTGTATATTTATAATATGATGAATATGAACAAAAACATGTCTTAATAGTTATATCATTCATATTATTTACTTAATTCAATATATCATAGGGCCCGATGTCCTTAACACTTCAATAGCAGAAGAGAATAGAAATAGCAGAAGGAAAAGGAAGAACAAGAAGAAGTAGAGAGAAACTCTCTCTAACCCTTATTCGTTCCCCGATGGTGCATAGAGCACTACATCATATAAACGCAGTGTTATCCTGATCGTAAACACATCAAGGAAAGGTGATCAGCCCTCCGCTTTAGGTACCAGTCCAGGGTAATATTGAATAAATATAAGAGTGAATAAATTACTTTTATTTTTTTGACCCCGAGAATTGAACCCGGGACCTCCAGAATGGTAGCTGAGCGTGCTGACCATTACATTACGGAGGTGGAGGTATAGAGAGAAGCATTTAACAGAAATGACAAATGTCGTATTAAGACGTGAAATACATAGACCACTGTAGAAATAGCTAACTTAGAAAGATTATACAAATATAAATACTCGCAAAAATATGCATGTAAGTTTGTTCATAATCTCAAGTCTCCTAACGTTCTTCACGTTGCATTCGAATGTACGCATGTTTTTGCTTGGAGCATATTAAAATTTTCATATTTTATACAGTTGTTTCCGCAATGGCAGTGCCATCTGTTGCATGTAAAAGCAACACACGCAATATTAAACAATGCAATGGTACAAAGTGTACTTCTGGACAGCTGCTGTCATTTGGCATTTATTGTTGTTTAATGATTTTATAGATATTTTCATTGCTTTCCATGATTGCATGATGATGTAGTAATTGTCCCAATGAAGAGACGTGTTCGTCACAAAATTGGTAGACTAAAATCACGATGAATGGTTTTATACTAACAACTAACATATTTGTAAAAAAATATACTTTTTTCATGTATCTAATGTGTTTGAACTAGTTGACAATTACACATCAGTGAACACAATAAAAAAATATAATTACGAAGTTTTAGTGCTATAAATCAAGTCAGCTATTATGCAGACATCTATCGCCGGTAATGCAGGATGCATTGTCTAAGATCGTACAACGATACGAAGTACAAAAGACTTATCCAAGGATGAATCGGTGTTAAAATGAGAGCTCCCAAATGGCCTTAGGCGAATTCGATGAAGATGACACACATTTAGAATGCCGGCTGTAATAATGCTAATCACGACAATAGTCGCATTAAAGAAGCAATCTTGCTCTCTCTACTATTATTTTTCTTATCATATTTAATGTTTCCTTAATGAGCTACAAAAGGTAGTTAAAATATAAACATTTTGTCTTATAATATGCAAATATGAAATAAGGAAAGAACATAAAGCATTATCGATACAATTAAGAAAGGTGTGTTGAGATGGTTGAGACATGTGAAACAAATGTGTAAAGAAAGAAGTATAAAACAAGTTTATGAGGCGAATGTAGTTGGAAAAATAAGCATAGGAAGTTCGGGAAAAATTTGGAATGATCAAATATGTCAAATACTTGAAACCAGATGGTTAAGGAGTAGAAATAATCGGCAGGTATTATAAGGTGAGATGCATGAATGTGGAAGAAGTGAATAATGTTTGTACAAAGACAGAGTGGTGTAGCTTTTGATTCTCTCTGCCTACATCTGCGGGGAAGCGGCATGATGGTTAGTTAGATAGATTAACATATTTAAGAGTTTGAGATTGAAGCACTAGGCCATTTGAAACCTAAAAGGGTTCTTTCCAAAAAATTGTAGCTCCGGATAGATCGCCTTGACCTCATTTAACTAACGATCACGTTATCTTTGCTTTGATCTGATTAAATGCCCTATTCACCGTTTACTGCGGATGAGGAACGAAATCAAATCCAGAGAAGCCGAAATGGTAGTTGGGGAATTATTGCTAAAAAAATAATTGTGAATATCCATGATGAATTCAAGTATGTTATTTTTCATCATGCATTGGAGTGGGACAGAGAATCGCAGTTTCCTTTGAACGTCTTTTATATAGGTGTTAAATGATTTTATTAGGATAGTCACAGATCAAGAAGATATTCTTAAACAAAGGTATCTGCTGTATCCTGTTTTGACTTACAAATAAAACAATTGAATTGGAATCATAACAAATTGCTGCTGGCGAATTGAAGAGCACGGCCACAGTGATGTATGTAAGATATTTGCATTGAAAAACAATTTAAAAATATTGATTAAATATTTGTTAAATTTATGGGAGAGTTAAGTAAATATAAATAATTATTCTGATGGCATAAAAAATTTCTGTGAGAAACCTGCTTTCAAAGCCTTGGTTAGTACTGAATATGTTTGTAAAACGATATTTGTGTGATGTGGGGCGTTGCTGTATTTTAGACACAAGAATTGTAATTAATTGAGGAAATTGTTATTAACGAAAAGCTATCATGATAAGATATTAATGTTAAGTGAAATTCGTGTAATTCCTTGATTTTTTATGAATTCATAATTCATACAAAATTCACACAATAGATAAATTTGTATAATTTTTAATGGCGCAGATCTGGTAAGCTCTGTTGATTGAAGTACAGTCAGAAGTAAAATAATATGCAAATAATAGATGCTGTGGAGAAAGTATTGCAGACTTTTATGTTACTAACTGTTTCAGCATTTACTTTGTGATATGACATGATTTAATTAAAAATAAAACACTCATTTTATACTTTATTACATTTATAATTAAACCTCATTTTGCTTTTAGTTCATATTTATACCTGGAGATGGAAGCACCTGTAGCTTTCAAAACAAGTCGTTAAAAAATATAAATCTAAAGTAGTATAACAAATTTTACATATAGTCCATTGTTTGATTCGACATCGGTTAAACACGATTCGTCAATATCCAATTCGAACCCCCCCTACTCCTTTCATCCTACAAGTATATAAGTAGATTCGATTCCTAGTCTAATTTTAATGTACGTTTAACCTCGGCTCGTAACGCATGTCTGTATTGAAAACTATTGCATGTTGGTCTTCGGGTCGACCAAAAATCGCATGTGTTAGACATTTTGTGTAGTTTTGAGTGTGTAAATGGTGCTATGGTGGTGAAGGGTAGTATTGTTTGCATGCTGTGTTAGTGATTGTCCTGACGAAGAGACGGGTACGTCTCGAAACCGGTAGACGTAAAAATCTCGGTGAGTGGTTATATACTAATTTTATTAACATTTTTGTAAAAAAAATAAATAAGTGGTATAACAAGTTTTATTTTAATGAAATTGCAGACCTTGTTTATTTATCAATCACTGAACTTCTCAATATAGAGATTTACTATGGCACCATCTCTAAATCGACATTTTTTTTGCAAATATGGGATTATTATTAACAAAAAATACGTAATTGTGTCAAGAACCTGTTAATGGCAAACATGTGCATGATATAAATAAAAATGAAAACTCTGTGTCAAATTTAACATTACGAAAATCTATTATTCCTGTACCTATTCAACGGGATGTTAAAAAATGTACACCTGACGAAAATTCATCGTATTTTTTTTAGATTTAAGATTTGTACATGGTGGAACTACATTTTATAGAATGAAATAACAACTACGTAGTTTTTTCACAAAAAAAAATATTTGACTAGCGACCGGGTTTTGTCGTCATCGACATCACTAGACTGGGTCTAAAGATGTCGGTTACGATGAAACCCGATCACTGGTCAGATAAAATTTATGTGAAAAAAAAACTATATTGTTATTTTATTTTATCATTGTTTTTTTTTTACTTATGATGTTGTTCCTCTCAATACTACCCATAGAGTATTGTAGTAGGTACATATTTACGAGCAGCGTGTGAAGGACGGCATAATGCACGGGTAGATGTTCGTTCTTGATATTCCGCCGAGTGTGAAATTGCATACAGAATGCACAAAATTGCAGGCAAATGCTACAAACATCCCGTCAAAGGACGTTGGCAGCAAAAGTGTTTCCTCTTTAGAATAGGCACTTTTGAATTTCATATAAACTTACTCTCATGCAATATATGTAAGTATATATTTAATTTATTATTCAAAAAGTATTGTTTCGACAGTCAAAGATACGCCGATAAATATTTCGTAATGAATTTGGTGCATTTCTTTGATGCATCGCGCGGAATGCTATATTTAAGGTTACTATCAGTTTTACCCTTACGGCTTAATTATTGCAAATATGAAGGAATCCGGTATGAAATATTAGCTTTATGATTAATAATGGTAACATTTATATGTTGCATCAGTAATATTGAAAAAAAAGCTTTTTTCACACATAAGCGTATTGAGAGAACTTAGCTTATGTGAAATAGATATGAAATAGGATTGATTGTTAGCGTGATTTAGATATTTGTATATGATAGATAATTGTTTCGATTTCCAAGGGATTTCCATTTCCAATTTCGATGTAATATAACCCCAAAATAAATTTTAAACTAACTACAGCATCACACTAATAGTAAAATATGTTACTCTTTTAGTGAATATAAATAATAAATTAAATTAAGATAAAAGAAAATAATGCAAGGCTGAACGAGGAATAATTTAAAAGATTAGGAAGAGTTCTTTACGATGGTGTGGGCATGTGGAACGAATGGATAACGATAGAATGAATAAGAAAATAAATGTGGCCAAGAAAATAATGTGAGAGGGAAAACAGAACGAGGACGACCGAAAAAGACTTGGCACGATCAGATCAATCAGAACCTAAAATCTGGCGGTGTCAAAAGTCTGCGTAATCGGAGGGCATGTATGACCAGATGTATGGATGTGAAACGACGTGATGGTAGTAGTAGTAGTAGTAGTATTAAATTAATCAGTCTAGTAATCTCAAACTCTATATTAAATAATTTATTATCTTCATTATGTTCAGTGTTTCCCAATCAAAGTGTTTGAGATTGACATGGTGGAATATTTTATAATTAAAAAAAAATAATCATGACAGTTATACAGACACAAATATTACTGTCATTTTTTAAAAAATAAAAAATTAATAACGCTGTCAATCTATCGAGAAACAGCGAAAGATAAGTACATCTGTTAAGGGCAATGGGTAAAAAAAAATTGGGTGCCTCAGTTCTGAATATTTTACTCATATTCAGAACTGAGGCACATATCAATTAGATAAAAATCAACTTATATAACACCGCTAAGAATGTTTGTTCATGGCCATGGAATCTGTGACTTTTAAATCCTTCCTATTAGATACTTTTTTGTTTTATTGATGAATATTAGATAAAAATTATACGCCTTTATTAGGTTTTAAATCGATTTCCTATGATTATTTTACATTCTCATGTACATTTATATCCGCATTTTTAGTGAAATTGATTCATTTTTCAGGGACAAAAGGTGAATTGCTTTACGTCAGGGGAAAATATGACATTATGTCAGACGTAAGTATGAAAAAGTCGGATGGCGAATCAGTCAGGTCCAACCCCGCTGTGTTCGCTGTCACATTAAAGGAACGATTGTAAATGTTTTGCAATATTTACCATTCAACTTGATACAAAACATTCGTATAATATCGCGATATATAAAAATGACGAATCTTAATTTTATCATAATAATGGTTTTTAACCGTTGAATAAGATTTTTTTTCGCTTGCTCGGTCTAAGGTTCTAGTATAATTTTAAATTTATATTTCCTAATCTAAACGTAAGGTACATTATTTGTGTGCTTTGCTGAGATGTGCTCTTCTTATGATATGAGAAGTAGTCGTTTAAGTACACGACTTTTTGCATTAATTGGACGCAAATCCATGTTTATATTCTCAGAGATTAAAGTCCTATCCACTACGCAATTAAGCGTATAATGACGGATAAAACAATAACCTACCTCAAAGGACTCATACACTAAGTAAGTAACTGTGCTTAAGTTACATAGTCTAAAACGAGTACGGATAAGCTACTCCAAATGCCCTAGACATTACTTCTATTCTCATGTTCTCCTAATACACCAATTATATTATATTGAAATCTTAATCTTAAAATCTCAAGGATAATGACGAGATTTTACAAAAATTAATGATAAGTAAACACCACAACTATCCAGTGTGGTATCCTATGCATCATCAGGGTACTACTTGCGAATAGCTTCATGGATGTTAATTCTATATGTTATACTGGACAATTAGATTTATGACGCTAATATATAAATATATAACTAGTTTAAAATTATGATGTTAATCCTTTGCGCCCCTAGGCAATTTGTTACTGTATAGCGATAATAATAGGATTAGTCCTAAAAGTCAACTATCGCGAATGAATGAAAGGGTTGTCAAAGCTTTCATACAATACTTTATTCATAATACTTAATCCAAGGTGTGATGTAACGGCCGAGAGCTTACCTTCCCCTTTGGCGTCTTTATTCTGTCGTTTTGTCTGCTTTTTTTTTGTTATCGTTAGAAAGGCGCTTTAAAATGCTTACTGCTATAAGAAGGGTAAGATAAAAGCTCTATTAATAAATATTCAGAATGCGAAATTACTTTTCACCGAGACTTTACAACACTTAAGATTTTATTCAATGTATTTATATCTAGAGGTCGGATGTAATGAATGGTTTTTAGTGCTAAGGCTAAATTAAATATTAAATTCGTATTTTCGTTAAATATATGATAAAATTACAACAAATGGTGTGATCATTACACTGTACATATGATTATTTGAGTTACTGAAGCTAGAATTCCAATTTGACAATAGATATTTTATTTATTGTTTCGGCATTAACTTTGTGGTAAGACATGTTACAATGATTAAAGAAAACACTTCGTTTTTTACCACTTGAGTTTTATTATAGACTACATGTTTCAGAAGTTAAACTTCCATCATTCAGGTCTGTATACTAACTATTATAATAGTTATTATACAAACCTGAATGATGGAAGTTTAACTTCTGAAACATGTAGTCTATAATAAAACTCAAGTGGTAAAAAACGAAGTGTTTTCTTTAATCATTGACAATAGATAGCTCCAGTTAACTTATATGTATAGTGTCATGAGATTTCTAAAAAAAGTAAGTAGTGATATCAAACATGAGCAGAATTCTGAATGTTGCACGTGTATAAAGTGATCACTTATCCAGTCTATGATTGATCAAAAGTCCTGTAAATAACCAGACTTCCTTAATCTTCTTCATTTATGTTGATATGTCAAAAATGAAAAAAATAGCTTTTATAAAAAAATTATTTATTTTCAATATTATTTTTGTTAATAAATGAAACCGTAAAACATGTGTCAACCTCTTTCCACATGCTTTCATAGATACCATCTTTATTAGTGGACGTCATATTTCTAACAGCCTTAAGAACATGTTACCATAAGTTTATTTTTGTTTTATCGAGTTCCTCGCAGTTCAAAAAAAATAATTCCGTGTCGCTTTAAATAATAGTCCTAAACGGGCGACATTTGTCAACGACTTCGCCGACAGGATCCGAGTCCAAATATAACAAATATGTATGAAAAATGGGTATTGTTAGTTTAGAAAATGGGGCATGCATCATGGCCAGTATACTTTATCCCAGATGTCAAAAAAGCCTTTTATAAAAAAGTGTGTATCTGATCTTTGTGATTTATGCGGTGTAGTGTTAAATGTTGGAGCCATCGTCGCTTCGGTTTTTTATTCCATATAAAATTGTCGTTAGGCCAACAGATGTCATTTCATTAATTTTACTGTCGAATTTTAACCCATTGGCATACCGTCCGCCATGTCTTGGCGTCTAAGAATATTTTACATTCGCATATCGGCCTAGGGTTAAGGCCTATATTTTTTTTATGTCGCAACATAATTTTCTCTAAATCTAGGTAATATTTTTCGCAATTGATTTTTTTTAAAACACCGTTTTTGCATTAAAAAAATTAGTTTTTACTCAAAATATTAATAAAGTTTTGAAAAGAAAAGATCTGTTGAAAGGAAAGGAGTTAAAAAATATATTTGAAAACATTTTTTCTATGTACCTATATTCTAAAAAAAAAATCCTTTACACCTTCTTTAAAATAATCGGCCATGGAAAGACATATTACCTCTCCGGCGGTCGGCCGTTGATTGAATTCTGTGTTTCGTTGTATCTCCTTAAGCTATGCTTCCATCCGAGGGTAGTTCATATTATAAAGATAATTTCGTGTAATATCTACAAATGAGTAAAGAAAACTTTTGGTAATGCATTATTTATTTTTATTTTCATACAAAATTATCAACGGTACTTGACAAAAGATGTCCTTGTAAGGATAGAATTATCATTTCAATTAAAATATCAACTAAAATCAGAGAAATTTCAAAACTTTTCATCCCAGGTATAGTATCCTTAAGTTATTTTTTAGAGTTTTCTTGCAAATTAATCACATTTCTGATCTAGACACTTGATAAAATACGTGCGCAATGCTGTATGTACAGTATTTATTGATAAAACATTAATATTTATAATTTTATGAGACAGTTCATTTTTATAACTCGGTTGAATTTGAACGCCTTTGACGCTTCAAAAGTATGAGTGCTACGTGAGCGATTTGATTTGTTGGACTGATTTGTACCACAAAAATCAATATATTTAATGCGTGCTACCTTTTCCTGCATTTAAAGATTATTTCTATGTTTATTTTCTCTTGTTTAATGAGGTGCAAAAGATAAGTGCGTCATTGATTGTCAAACCATATTATCTCCACTCCTGTATATTTTTTACTTTCGGGGATACATTCAATTAGTATATTTGTATACATATTTTAATAAAAAGCTGATATGTGGATGGGTTAAATTTTCTCGCGGCTGCGCTTGTTTTATAAAGTTGATTCATTGTAAGTCGGCGCATAAGCGAGTGAGTAACGAGGGTATGAGAGTAGAAGAATTTAATCCCGAACAACGCGAAGAGAACACAAAAAGAAGGTCGGCCTTAAATTAATCGATCTGGAATTCAGCTTCTCGAAGTAAATGAAAATTCATATTTACATATCAACATAGGTGAAGAAGAATATGGCAGTCTGAGTATCTATAGGCCTTACTATCTGCTATAGGCTGGGTGAGTGATCACTTTAAACACACAGATAAAGTTCTCCATTCTACCCATTATTGACAATCATGGGTAGAATTGGTGAATATTACACGAGTTTAAAATGATCATTAAACCAGTCAATGAGGGTCATAAGCCCCGTAAATACCCAGAGCTCCATATTCTTCTTCATCTTTGTCGAGATGTCAAAAAATAATAAGCATATCATTGTTCACATCTTTTGACTACAAATATCTGCACCCTAAAATAGGTCACTGATTAAAATGTACATTATTTTATTTTGATCATTATTGCCCTTATGATGAAAAGAAGAATATGTCGTTAAGTTCTCTCCGCATACTTCATACTCGTGCGTCTTATACGTATGGGAACAGCCGCATTCATTATTGGGTACGCATCCAATAGTATTTGAATTATGCTATAATTCGAAATGTAAACCTCCGCATGGCTATATTAGGCCGGACTTTTCAATGCATCACGTCTTTATTAAGCCAGCATATTGTTGGATGCGGCAGTCGCGGCCGCTTTGATACTGGGAGGATATTTACACGAAACGACAGGAAATGTTTAGAACCTAAGATTTATAATGGGGTACTTGCTGCTTCATAAGTCCAGTACACTCACTCATTAGAGCTACTTTACACTTTGGGGTCCAAAGAAAATACTTGATTTCTAAGATGACCGAAAACTGTATGTGTCACAAAAACTAAATTGGAATTCGTTGTAATATGCAATATTTGCAAAACCATTGCAGAAAAGCAGTGCCTTCATGGATTACTCGCGTTCCATATAGAAACACGACCAGTGCCTACTATACCCTATCCTTACCCAACCCTACAGCCTACCTTGATTAAAAACTCTGTGCTCGCCTCTGTGTAGATTTTCAGTACATATTATTAAGCAACACTGTTTTTTAAAATGATATATTAAATATATAATGTTCAAAATAAAATAACAAAAAAAATAAAACACTTAAAATGAGTTTTTGGTCAAAGAATATTTGAAAGTTCATGGAATTCCAGCACTGGATTGGCCCAGAAATATTCCTGGTCTGAATCGTATCGAAAATTTGTGGCATAAAATGGCAATCGAAATAAGTAAACTTAAGCTTTCGTCAAAGGAAAACCTTAAAAACGTCATCATAAAAGTGTGTTTTTAAATTTTTTCCCCAAGACTTAATACAAAATTTGATGATATCCATGCCAAAATGTATTAAAGCAGTAATAAAAATGGAGGAACAACAAAGAAGGTACTGATTTTGTAGGTTTTTGATAATTGTTAGTATTATGTACCTATGTAATTTTATTTGAAATAAATATCTGGTTTTTTAAATCATATGAGCATTTTTGTGCGGGGAAATCGAATATTTACAAATTAACTATAGAATTATGAAGAAAAAAAATTGGTCACTAAATAGGCATTTTTTGGTATATTATCTAAACAGTGTTGTCAAATAATTTGAACTGAAAATCTATCAAATACTCACAACAATTTTTTTATATTTTTATAATTTATTTATAAAAAACTGATATTATCAGTCTGGAAACATTGTATTACTCGCTACTGTAAGTATAAAATTTTAAATATTTTTAAACGTATGCTGTGATCTATACTTTAAAATTAATATGGAAACTATAATATTTTTGAGATTTCATCAAAGATGAAGAAAATATGGAAGTCTGGGCATTTACAGGCCTGACGACCGTCATAGGCTGTTTAAAGTGATCACTTTTCACACGTGTAACATTCACCAATTCTACCCATTATTGACAACCACACTACTCAAATTCTTGGAAGCTCTATATATATAAACTATTATTTTTGGACATCTCATCAAAGATGAAGAAGAATATGGAAGTCTGGGCATTTACGGGGCTTACGACCGTCATAGGCTGGTTTAAGTGATCACTTTACACACGTGTAACATTCACCAATTCTACCCATTATTGACAACCACACTACTCAAATTCTTGGAAGTTCTATATATATGAACCAATTTAGAAACCTTGTTCATGAATCACTAGAACTTCACTAGAGACATCTATTGGTGAGATGAAAAAAGCTTTTTATTTTGCAGAAACTATTTTTTTAGTATGTGAGATCCGAATCCTGGATTATAATCACACACATGAGAAAAGCCAGAAAACATCATTTTCATTTTTATTATTTGCACTTATAATTTGACCAGATAATTTATTTACAACATTTTGAGTGTGTCCAAAAACTTGTTCAATAATACTTTACCTTTCACTTCATCTTTGATGAGATGTCAAAAATTATAAAATAACTCCTTTAAATTATGAAAATAACTCCTGTAATTAGTATATATACTCCTGAGAGCATAGATATTGTTTCCTAAGGCGCAAGATGCGCGCCGGTTAGCATGCAATATGGAATGTGGTGTTCTCACAGTAGTGATATATCAAAAGTAGTTGGATGTGGCACAGCAGCCCGAGCGCGCTTCCTCGTACTCCCGACCGCTGAATGCGACAAATGTCTCAGAGACAAATAATTCACTGATAAATACTGCACCTCGTTTGCCCGCTGCCAGGGCATGATGACCGGCGAGGGGCGAAGGAGGGAGGGAAGGGGAAACCGTTTATTTATTCATCTCCGCTATATTAAAATTTATCGAGTCAGGATGTGCAAGCGCGGGATATGGTCTTCAGCAAGGTTAGGGTATGAGAAATTTTAACGCAACTCTGGATTTTAGAAACACTTTAATTTTATATCTTATATTTATACATATTTATATTTTACAGTGGTAAAAATTTTCTTCTTCTTTAACTTAGAATTAAAAATACCAGTAGTGATCATGTCTTTAAGAACAGTGTCCGTCGATGGTTGCTTCTCGTTGGAAGGGCAAAGGTAGAAAGTGAATTAATTATAGTCCAGGTGTAATTATTTTATTGTAAAACGTTTATGCTGTAAATTGTTATTGTATCTATTGTATGTAATTTATCTAATCTAATAATTGAAAAAAAAAATGTATTAACATGTAAGTATTTCGGCTCAACACAGGCCATGCCTAAAGAGCCGTTACACATGTAGTAAAAAAATGTATGTATCTATGACATAAATAAATAAAAATAGCTTAAACCCTCATTCGCACCCAATGGTGGATAGGGCTCTGCATTATATAAACGCATTGTTATCTTGATCGTTATCACATAAAGGAAAGGTTATCAGCCCTCCGCTTCAAGTACCAGTCCAAGGTAATATTGGAGATAAATATTACAGTGGAAAAACCCAAAATTCATTTGACCCCCCCCCTAGTGATCGAACCTCCAATACGGTAGTCTAGCGTGCTGACCATTACACCACGGAAGTGGACGTATTTAATCAATAATAATCAATTTCAAGGAAAACTATTTCAATCAAAATATTCCACTAGATATTCTAACTCTGAAACCAAAAAATATCATTTTTTATTTCGTAATGACTATAGTTTTCTTGACCAGTTGTGGTATATGCTTCATTGTATTCCAAGTTTTTTAGCGTTTTTTGTGGTTGAATAGTTTCTTATGATATTTGTTAATAATTCATTCAATTCAAAAATCATTTTTGCGTAAAATGTACAATAGACTGACTAAAACGAAGTTAAATTCCACTAATTCTTTTGAACTTAGGATGTTATGCATTGTTTTAAAGATGCTAGTTTTTTTGTGATTTTTTGTGGAGTTTTAACTTTGCAAATCCTTTTTTAAGTTTCATCTAAAATATTAATAAGTTAATTATATTAGTATAATTACTTACGATCTAGCGAGATTTATGTGACCTGAAAGAATTATAAATGCATTCTTTCACACATTCGTAAACCTATTTCATTGAAAGAAAGAATTCAAAGGATAACACAAAGTAGGTAGTTTTCAAAAACCCATATAAATCTGCCCTTGACAAAAATCGTAAAGGTAGTCCCAGCCGATAAAACATCTGTAACTCGGTTCTCAAAATATATGGCGTTCAAATCGGTTTGGAAAAAAGTCACCATCGACATGCGGTGATATAAACACGACAAAGCAATACAAATTTTCGGTTATCTGATATAAATTTGTCGTGACGTTTATAAGTCTTATACGGGGGCATTAGGGTATTTAAGAAAGGAAGGCATTAAAAGGCGTTTAAACGATTTAAAGCGTCGCATTATTGGGTTTTTATTTATTTTTGAAAAGTTTTATTTGTTTTTGCCTCGTTCCGCTATCGCTTCGGGCAGGAGCTTGTAGCGGGAGGGTTCTCGAAGTGTTTTATGTAAATCGGAATCACTGAGAAATTTATCTCCTCTCGTTTTATAGATAAGATTTTTAAATACTTCTACATCCGAGCGCGAATGGTTAAAAGAGACAAAATGATTTTCTCGAAAATATGTGCTTGATCTTCCTTTGTTAGGAAATATAAAATAAATATTTTTGGGACCTTAGTATAATACTACAGTACCTACACCAATACTCTTCGCAGCATCTGAATAATTAAACGACCCGTTAATTATATTGTAGTTTTAGAATTATATTTTAAGTAACTAACTAACCATCTCGCCGCTTTCCCGGTGGGGTAGGCAGACAGAATAGAACACCACACCACTCTATATTTGCAAACAATCTATGCCTCTTACACAGTCATGCGTTTACTCATACAAACCCATCGATTATTGAGACTTCTGACCTGCCACGCCCAAGTATTTGAAATACTTGTTTTTACCAAATTCTCTTCTGTCTTACTCTGTTCCTTTTTCCAACTACATTCGCTTCATAAATTTGTTTCAATGATCATTCTTCACTCATTCGCTGCACAGGTCCAAATCATCTAAACATACATTATTTTTTAATCGATAATGGTTATGTCCGTCTTATAGAATTATAGACATAGGAAATCCCATATGTTTATTTGAAATGTTTTGAAATTTATGTCAGATCCAAATGATAACTATTAAACTCATTACGCCGATGAATAGATTTTTTTTGTATTTTTAGGTGGCTGCCCTGATTTTCCCCTAAATAAATAATAATATAGTTAACAAAAAATAGTTTTTAACTATTTTATATATGCACTTATCTCTAATATATTTTTAACGCTGTTACCAAGACAATTTCCCTGTTAAAACTCTTATACTATCCAGAGAATTCCAACATCTTTTATAGCTTTCCATTATCATTAAAATTTAGAAATACAGTCATATATGATGATATGATAAGCAGTTGTCGCTTTTATTAACCAAATTTTAACTATTGTATAAGGGTCATCGTAATGTTCTACCGTAGTAGGATAATGGGTTAACTTTGTAAACAGATACTAGGCTATTTTTCACCCTTCATCGTCCTATATTTGAAAAATAAATAAACGTTGTTTATTAGAATAACGTGATAAGGAGAAATATATGCCTTTGTCAACTCTTTTCACCTTTTGTCAAAGCGTTTTTATAAACTATATAATCTCTTTAGGTTCCAATGGGTCAGACGTCAAAATAGTAGGTACCCCGTTGTTTAATATCACCTCATGTGGGTTTTTAAATCCAGGGGGTTGGTTGTTGCAGGTTGTATTTTGTGACAAAACAAAACCACACATAAAAAATTAACTTCCGAATTCGTTCGTGTGAATGAAGAACAAAAGAGTGCAGAAGGGACCAGCAGTAAATTTGTTTTTTTTTCTCTCGAATTGTGACAGGAGCGAGGCAAACTAAGGTTTAAATTAATTTTAAATGTATATTCAGCAATCCCTTTTGCGTTATATTTGTAAATAAATCTCCGTTTTAATATTTACTAAAATTCAATTGGAATATAAGATTTTTTTGTAGATGGAATTTCCTAGAAATCGTTAGGAAAAAAGTTTTTTCATTTTTAATATTTAATTTTTTCAAGAATAGTTTTATCTTTAAGAATACATACTATTTTATATATTTTTAAATGTTATTGTTTCTGAAAGTGAGAAAAGATAATAAATTTATTACGACTAGTTATCGCTTTTGAGTTACAAGGACATACAAATTAAATCATAACTAGCCAATGTTGGGAATAGAGCCTTAATTGTGAATTGATACCATGTTTTTATGTATACACTACTAATACTGCCATAACGCCGTTTTCTGCAGGGGTAGGCAGAGAGGATGGGAAACTACACTCTTCTGTTCTGAAATACATTCCTAGCTTCCCTAACATCCATACATCTAGTCATACATGCCCTCCGATTACGCAGACTTATGACATCACCAGATTTGAGGTTCTGATTGATCATGATTAAATTGTAAATATTTATTTAATATTAAAACCTATAAAAAGTAGATAGAAGCATCTGTAACTTTAGAAACTAGTCTTTAAAAATAAATATAATAATCATGTGGTAAAAAAAACTAGTGTTTTATTGAAAAATATATGTATTTTTTATGATATCATTTAAATGATTTTGTTAAACTTATCATTTAAATCTTACGTTATTATGGGATCAATTTATGATTGTTTAAATATTTAGTCAAATGAATAAATAAAAAACTTGCGGTAAAAATTCGAGCAAAAAATACCGTTAAAATAAAAATTCCACAATTTTATTAAATTTACAAATTGTTGCATGGATAAAAACAATCTCGAGTTCCCCAGTTACGTTAATAGGCAGAAGGAGATCAAATTAAGAGGATGGTTTATAGATTTAAGTCAAGCACCGCAACCCCTGTTGTTCGCTATCCTTCCACACTATTATAGAACTTCGCGAGGGTAAGATGGCGATAAGGCTCGCACTCATAAATAGGCCGCCGCGAGGGGCGCTCGTTTTGCCTTTTTGAAGGATATCGAGGAATAAATAAAGTAAATGCCGAGGTCCCACGGGTTCCCCGCCGCGCTTGTTGTCCTGCAAGCTCTAAGTATCTTGTTAACGATCTCCGTATGTCCTCCCGGGGTAGTGAGGGTGACATGGACATCGGACAAGCTTACTATCGGTTTAGGAAAATAAATAAATTAGACTTAAAGACCTGCTAGATATTGGTATCAATAACTTACTCGATATATGTACATTCTTAATATCATATTAAACTTCTACTAAAGTTAAGCATAAATTTAATAAAAAATCTAAACGAGAATAAACTTTCATCGATTGATTCGGCAGTCACTTTATGGGTACGGTGCATATGGTGTTTGAAAATGATGCGAAATACATCGAAACATATCGCTCACTCCTTTCAACAACGTCATATAAAAAAAAACTAGATTTTTCAGGAGATCGTGTTTAAAGTTTGAAAATATAATGAAATGTTATAAAAATAAATACCAAGCCACTTATTTTACTTTTCAGTGTGCAAGAGATTTTTAAAGGTAAAACCTGAATGTTTTTTCTTCATTTGAAAAATATTTAGTATATTTTAAAAAAATAGTTAAACAATACCTTTTCTTCAAAATGCAAAAAACAACACTTTCTGCCCTGTAGCGGGTTCATATTAAGTTAAAAATACGCTACTTTTTCTGGGATAAAGTACATTTTCTGGGCATTACGAAAACATGCACAACTGAAAATTGACGATTTTCGATATATGTATGACGTTGTTGAAAGGAGTGAGCGATATGTCACAAAAAGTTTTAGAAATAGTAGTATTACCCAAATAAAACTTAAATTTAAAATATAACAAACTTACTCACTAATCGTCACGCGGTCTCTTTGCAGGGATAGGTAAAGAGAATAGAACGCCAAACCAATCTGTGGTTGCAAACACTAATGCATCTCCTCTTACATATCCGTAGATTATTCAGACTCCTGACCTGACCACTTTCAAGTATTCTAAATACTTGATTATTCCTCGGTCTTACTTTACTTATATTATCAACCACGTTCGCATCATAAATTTGTTTTACCATATTTTCTTCACACATTCCCAAACACATGCCCAAACAATCTCAACACGCCTTTCTTAGTTCATTCTTCCCTTTTATCACCATTTGGACATCTATGTATATATATGTATATCATACAAACGAAAATAAACATACTAAAATTCAATCAATCTATTGGTGAGATGAAAATGTCAGACTATGACGGTCGTCAGCCCCGTAAATGCCCAGACTTCCATATTCTTCTTCATCTTTGATGAGATGTCAAAAAATAATATGAAAGTAACTACTGTAATTGGAGATAATTCAGATTTTGTGAACAAGTATTTGGACACACTCAAAATGTTGAAAAATAAGGAGTTAAAAATTTTTTATAGTAAAATCCCTAAAATTTCTTTGTAAAAAAAATATATCATAATACATAATTTGTATCAATATAATACACTGTCCCATTTTTGTCATCTCACAAAATAACTGGATGCCCTTTTAAATTACACCTTGACGTTTGGCCGCAGAAGAAACGATTCTTGAGAAAAATCATGAATATTTATGAGAGATTCATTGAACGTTTATTTTTTATGTTCGTTTTACTAAAAATTGCTGTGAAAATATTGATAAAACGGATTCGATGTCACATGTGTGCTCAGTTCACGGGCATTCTTTATTTATCTCAGTCGAGCTTTTAACACCTCACGGTTATTAAATTAAACTTTTACGACCGGATACATTTTGTGAAAACGTAATTATTTTGAAGCTTCTGTTTGACCGACAAGGTAAATATAATGCGTACCTGCATAATACGATATTGATATTTTGACTTCCGTCGTAAAAACTACTGAAAAGTCAAACGTAAAAAAAGAAAAGCCCATTTATGTATGTATGTATAATATTTCCAAGATATTTTTAATTCACATCGGTTTTGGTGTGTTATACATGGGAGTTATTTTTAACATTTTCGATATCTCAACAAAGATGATGAAGAATATGGATGTCTGGGCATTTACAGGGCTTACGATCGTCATTGGCTTGGTTTAGTGATTACTTTACACTTGTTACATTTTGGTGTGTCCAAATCCATGTGCACAAATCTGGTTTCTCTATTTGTTATATTTACATCTCAATATACGGTATATGGAGAGGTGTATATGGATATCATATAAATAGAAATATAGACTTGTCATAGGATGGTTTAATTGATCAGTTTTTGACTTCTACTTTAATCAAAATTCTAGTGAGTTCTATTATTCCAAATCGGGTTGTGGTCCCGTGGTTAGTGTCGCGGACTCTTAAGTCAGAGTTTCTCGGTTCAAATCCACTCTACTACAATTTGATACCTATTTATAATAATGAACCGCTTAGGCTCACAGAAATAGTATGAAATTGAAATATTTGTGTAAATAATAAAATGTTAAATTTATTCAATGTTACCCTGGACTGGTACCTGAGGTGGAGGGGTGATCACCTTTCTTTCATGTGTTAACGATCAAGATAACACTGCGTTTATATGTTGCAGTGCCCCATGCACCATTGGGGTGCAAAACAATAAAAACACAAATATTTATCTTTATAAAAAAAGGTCACTGTATATTTTATTTCTATAAATGTGTCTATGACAGTATCGAAATTAATGAAATAGTAAATAAGATTTACAAACAATTTCAGTGAGGTCTATGATTCGTAATGTGAGCGTATATTTTATTTATGTGCCTATTTGAATAAACAGGTGATCCAGAAAGCCCACAGAATGATAAAACGCAGCTAGAACGCCGATCGGCACCGAATCTCTTATGTCATTCCTTAAAAAAAAACATAATATCATTCACACGTCGGATGAAAAAAAGTGAAAAACGATTTACTAATAAAATAAATCGTGTACGCGGTAAATTATTGTCGCTGGATGTCACATAAAAATCGAATAGATAAAAATTGTGACCACAAACAAATAGAAACAATAAATAGAGGGTCAAAGGTGAAGTGTGCGGACCGGTATTCGATATTTAAATATTCAAATGCTGGAACATCTTCGGTGCGTTCCGTTCGTAGCTTTTAACTAGAATTATGTATTTGTATTTTGTTCAACTTTTTTTTTAAATACTTACTTATTATTAAAGTACGTTTTCCCAGTAAATTTATTTTTGGCTGTCTGTGTCAAATATGTCGAAAATGCCTTATCAAAAACGAAAAAATGGCATATTTGTTTTATAGTAATTTTTCTTTCGAAATGACATTTATATACATTTTAGTATTTTGCCGCTTTCAAATGTTTGTTTAATCTACAATACAATAAATGTGTATTTGTGTGTGAGTATATAAATACATACAACATATAAAATATATATTTTATTATTTTGCTATCCCATCAATTCATATTAATTGTATTTAGATAAAATGAACGTATTCTGTGCATTTTATCTCATTTTGTTATTAAAACTGAAATGACAGCCTAGACAAAAATAAAGTAACAGAAAATTTAAAAAAAATTGTCACGTCGAAGATTAGAAGATATTGTGAATAATATTTATAAAAAAGAGAAGAATTGTAGACACTTATGCTGATTGAATCTTGGCACTAATAGAAACCTACTTATGTTTTTCTAGTAAAAAAATAATTAAAATCATTCTCATTCTTTCCAACTGATATATTTGGTATATTTACGTTAAGGTGTTATATTTTTCAATAATGTTGAATAAACGAAAACGCATAGGTTAATAATGATTTGTGAAATAGTAACATATGATTAAAAAGCATAATCTACGCGTTTAACGAAGTTTAAATGTTAAAATAGTGAGAAAAAAGTATGTAAAAGATATCTTTGTAATTGAATCAATTTACCTTGCTTTAAATTAAAAATGGATTTCAAAGAGCCATAACACCCGAAGAGGTCAGATATTCAATTTGTGGACAAAATAAATCAGTTATGGTGTGTTTAATATAAAGCGACAATATAACAATAATTTCCCAAATTACAGCCAGGAAAAGTGTAGAGAATCTGAAATACTAAGAGTAGAAAATCGAGAAAGACAAGAAGATGGTCGCTTAAATAAAAAAACCTAGTAAGTAACGTAAATGAATATTACCAGGATTAATTCAAATAATCTACCAGTTTGCTTTATAAGAAAAAATATCGATTTTTTATTAATTTTTTACTTAGTAAATATCACTATTTCTTGAAATCTACTGTGACACGTGTTTCGATGCATTCCGCATTATTTTCAAACACCGTATGAAAATGACGCGGTATGCATCGAAACACGTGTCACAGTAGATTTAAAAAAATAGTGGTATTTACTATATAAAACATTAATTAAAAATTGATACATTTTACCACAAAGTGAAAAATTGATACATTTTACCACAATTCATGAAAAAAATATCGAACCGAGATAATAATCGCTAAAATCCGAAAACGGAACGCATCGAAGTATAATGTGCCCAGGTCAAGATTTTTTATTTCATGTTGAAAAATAAATGGAGAGTCAAAAAGGATATCAAACACTACTTTGTTGGTGTCCGCATTATAGATTATACATAGTTTTAGCGTTAGAGATGTCTAATATATATTATTTACAGCATGTTCACAATAAGTGTAAATCAAAAAACAAAGATGATTTAATAAAAACACATGAAACACATAAATAAAAGATTTTTATCACACTCTCGTGGCACCAAAAGCTAATTTAAACGTCTGTCATTGGACATTTAAAAATGAATTTTGTTTTCTATATGTAAAAGAGGTTTTTGTATAGTGGTTGGCACAAAAATACCTTGACACAATGTTTTTCTTAGTATTTTAAGATTTACCCATCGAGGTGATTGGGTAAACAATTTTTGCATTTACAAATGTCGTTTTAAAATTAAACAATTACTTCGCAAATATCACCATTAATTGATTCGACAGTCAGTTTGTAGTATAAATAATATCTATTCATTATTACTATCATTCAATTTTTACTTGTTAAATAACAGTTTTTCTTAAAATCTATTGGAAACTTTATTTTTTATGTATTTTGATGTATTTTGTAAATGTTAACAAATGTATCTATCCCCCCATTGATATAAAATAAGAAAAAGCTTCTACCCCCTCTTCATCCTTCAACGTCCTAATGGCACAACTCTATAATTTAGACTAACCTTCACATACGGTGTTTGATATTGATATTGATATTGAATGCATCGAAACACGTGTCACAATAGATTTTGAGAAAATGTGGTTTAAACCAAATAAAGTTTGAATTAAAAGTTTCCAAATAAACACCGTACAGTGAACATATACATGATAATTTGAGAGTTAGACGATGAAGTATGAATAGGGGTGAGAACTAGAAAAAGTAAAGTTATGATATTTAATGTATTGATTGATATTGAAATATATATTTTTTAAATTACTTACTAATCATCACGCCGCTTCCTTTAGGGGTAAGCAGAGAGAATATAACGTCACACCACTCAGTCTTTCAAACATTATTAGCACATTTCAAACACAATTTCTACTCTTAACCTAATCACATTTGGAAAAATGACATAAGTATTCATTTGCAATAATTTACTTTGAATGTTTTTTGTAATTTAAGATAAAGTCTTAATTAAATGTACTCACCTAATAGTTGTGTCAGTTTGTAGTCCCGTGGTAAGTGTCGTGGGCTCTTAAGTCAGAGATCTTCGGTTCGAACCCACTCTACCACAAGTTGATACCTATTTCTAATAATGAGTCGCTAAGGCTCACAGAAATAGTATGAAATTGAAATATTTGTGTTAATTTATTATTAGATTAAAACCAATATTTTTAGCTTTTCCACTTTTTTATTAGACCAGCGACCGGGTTTCGTCGTTACCGACATCATCAGACTGGTGATGTCGGTAACGACGAAACCCGGTCGCTGGTCAAATAAAAAAGTGGAAAAGCTAAAAATATTGGTTTTAATCTAATAATAAATTAAAAATGCAATTCCATCACGAAGTGTCAGTGGATAATATAAATCTATATTTGTGTTAATAATAAAAACACAAAAATTCTCAAAAAAGGGATTATTTCATGGATAATAATAAAATACAGAGCAATTATGTAACATTTTTACAATGCTACCAACGTTTAAAATAAAATATACATTTATCTAAATGCAAATTGAACGTTGAAGTCAGCATAGAAATCAGCCATTTATTCGAACAAATTCGACGTCAACACTTGTTTATAGCAAGTAATAAATTTTTCACCCAATAAAAGCAATTTTCTCGTGGTGAACAACCCATGAAACCCTATAGCAGTAGTAGCAAGGGACATGTCACACGATTCCTGGAGGATTTGTAATCAAAGGGTTCTATCTCTTTGCATATTGAATTTATTTATAATTTTTTTTAAAATGTTATTAACCATATTGCAACTTGTAAACAATTAGTTTTGTTATTTGTGTTTTGTACTGACACTTCTTGGTGGAACTGCATTTTATTTATTCTTCTTCTTCTTGGTGTAGGTCTTGTTGCCTGTTTTTAGAAGGATTAGCCTCCTGCGATATCGATTCCCAGCTATCGATCCATATTTTTTGTGGTTTGCCCGGGAGTCGTCTACCATGGGGTTGGCCGTACACTGCGATGTTTCATTTCATATAATAAAAAAAACTATAAAGTTTTTTATACGGTTTTCAACTCCCGTGTGTATAACATATGTAGAATTCTATCTAGCTTTCTAATAGTCTGATGCCTTGTGAATGCCTTATTTCATCATTCGAACATATATCATACGTCGTTTTTCGCACATTTGTCTTAGGGATCGTAATTAAACTACATTCGTAAGTGTGGAATTCTATTCTATCTGCCTACCCCTGCAGATAAATAGCTTGACGGTAGTAGTATATCTTATAAATTATCCTCAAAAAACACACCTAGAACAATGTAAATTTAAGTATTTGCAATGTATCATGACGCATGCGTTGTTTTCTTCCTTGGTGACGATGTGCCATAGTCTTATTTTCCAGATGCGGTTGCCCCATAGTAATTACACTAAATCCTATGTGAATACATTGGGTAGTAGCGCCCACGCTTTTCTCTTGCCCGCGCATCTCGATCTTTTAGTTAGTGAACCACTAAAATCAAGGAAAAGTCATTTGAAAACAGGATGTATTTTAACTTATTCAGTATATAAAAACCATATTTATAAGGTACTTTGTAGAATGAAATCAATAATATCAAAATTTTGACTATGGAAGTTTGGGTATTTACAGGACTTTTGACTGGTCATAGGCTGGTTTAGATTTTACAGATGTTTTTTTAAATGTATGAAAATAAATTGTCTACCTTCGTATTGTAATTTTAAGCATATTTAGCTACCATGCTGAAGGTGCCGGGCTCGATTCCCAGGGGGGGGGAGTATAAATAAAAATTGGTGATTTTAAATTCTAATATTTATTTGGCATAAACATTGGACTGGTGCCTGAAGCGCAGGAGTGATCACCTTGCCTTCGTATAAGTAACTATCAAGATAAAACTGCGTCAAGACGATACAAAGCCCTATGCACTATTAGGTTTGGATAAGGATTAAAGGAATCACAAATCACAGTTAAGGAAGAAGTTGAATTTTCTGATAGTTTCCAATATTTTTTGCATGATTTTGAAATACAGTATTACCTGTTTTATAAGTAATGTTTACAGTCTTATGGCGCATAGGAAATCATATAATATGGATAAGTAAAAAGTTAAATATGTATACATGTATATGTAAAGAGCAAATAAAAATAAAAACGTAAAAACGTGCATATGAAATAAATCCAACGGGATTATTTTTATGAATTAATTCTTTCAATGGACCAATCATCTTCAAAAACTTGGTTTCAATTTACAAAAATTAAGATGGATTCAAATATTGATTTTGTTTATAAAAACACTAATTAAGGCTATTTTCTCCATTTAGTCAACAGACCCGAATATTATTCAAAGCGTCTCACTTAAACCTATAGTAATTTATGATAATCAAACCACTTCAATAACCAATTCACCGCAATGACCAAACAAAATCGACCAGGATAACACCTTTGGAATATTTTAAGTCGCACTTGATTCGTCAAAATATTTATTCCGCGTAACGAAGCGACCTGCTTAATGTCAAGAGTGACGTCAGGCTAAACAAATTCTAAACCAGCTGTCAAAATGTTTGTATAATAACACGAGAGATCAGATGGGGAAGGCAGCTAGATACTTCTTATTTAGCTTTTAGATAGAATAACACCTACTGTAAAGCAGCGTATCTTAGTGTTAGAGTTCAAACAGACGCTCCAATTTACTATAATAATAATAGCCAATCAATGTTTTAAAACTTAATAAAGTTAAACAACTTTGTTTTAACCATTTTTTATTAAAATAAGTACACTTTAATCTACCGATTTCAACAAGAACATTGTCATCATCAGGGTTTATTAAATTCTAAAACATTAAAATAATCATAATTAAATATTCATCAGTCGTTGATACACGTATCATCTTTGTTCTGATAATCTGAAAACAAAAATAAGAAGAAAAATTATTTTATCAACAGCAAAAAAATACATAAAAAACAAAACATGTAATAAAACAGTTTCTGACCATCTGAACAATATGAACAAATAAATAATCTTGTAAATCATTTTTAAATGTTCCAGTTATTCAAAAAAATATGCTATGAAATAAAAGTTATAACACCAATCGCAAACATTTTATATTATCTTAGAAGTTCTCAATTTTCTCTTAAGTAAGATCGTCACAACAAATTATTTTTAAAAAATTGCTAATAGTTTGATATTTTGATTTTCGTATAATTATTTTTAAAAATATGTATTAAAATTTGACATGTAAAAAACTGTATCCAAAAGATTCTTAATATATCAAGGAAAAAAAGACCCAGTAACTGAACGTTCACCCTACATAATTTATGTAGCGTCATTATTGTTTTTTTCAACAACGCCTCAAGGGCGTTATGCAATTGGTTGTTTGCAAACTTTTTTACACTTAGCTAAGCTTAAACACATAAAAACCACTAGGCGATATTCAATATTTATTACAAAAAAGGTGATAAAGTATAAATTGTTTTGCATGAGTACCTATTAAAATACTTCCTTACACCGGAACTAATCGCGAGCCGAATTATATTATGATATTTTCATCTCACTACGCTTTCAGATCTTATGTTTATGATGTACTTTTTTTTAAATACATTTTTGTATGGCGGCCTTAATATTATTGTATAAAAGGCTTACGAAGCGAATCATAAATATATTTAATTATACGTTATACAGAACATGCAATATTGTATTTAATTAATAAATACCTGATGACTTGATCTATTATCCTTGATTTATTAACGTGAACAATTTCATAACCGGCCTGATGAAATCAATCAGCGAGCGATCTAATAATTCATTTTTCAGCATTAATATCTGTGCGGGAAAAAATACATTCTCTTTTAATTGTTAACACTTAAAATTAAAAAGAAAAATAATTGTTATTTTAAAGAAAATAAACGGTTATTAAAATCAAGATATTAAACAAAATAAAGTTTATTTATTTTAAGGTGACTCAGTTGAGATAAATTTGGGTTCATTTTGACTCGACCCTCTAAATTGAGTTCGTGAGTCTACTATAGTGTAGTAATCCAGTTGAATATAAACAAAACCCCAATTTCTTTCAATTCAAAAGCACTCATTGGTACATCTCGTCAGTGTTAAGCTTATTACGTTTTATTACTATGCTGAACCCTTGGATTCGATTGCTTTCTAGGATTACATACCAAAAATATTACATTATATATTGTTAAGAAAAAAGTTTTTTTTATTCGAAAAATATCATAATTAAAAAAAAGCATTGGAATTGGCGGAAATCAAACACGAGACTTAAAAATTTCATAAAAATACTTTAAAATATCATAATTAAAAAATATGCTTTGGAATTGGCGGAAATCGAACACGAGACTTCTTAAAGTGGTCACCTCGCCTTCATCTGTTAACGATCAATATAACACTGTATTAATACAATGCAGTGCCTTATGCACCATTGAGTACAGATAAAGAATAGAAGAATTATTAATATATAAGTTTATACATATGCATACATATGTCTGCCTCCGTAGTGTAATGGTCAGCACGCTCGGCTACCGTTCTGTAGGTCCCGGGTTCGATTCCCAGGGGGGTTCAAATAAATATAAGTGATTTTCCACTGTAATATTTATTCAATATTACCCTGGACTGGTACCTGAAGCGGAGGGCTGATCACCTTTCCTTCATGTGTAAAAACGATCAAGATAACACTGCGCTATATGACGCAGTGCCCTATGCACCATTTGGGTGCGGATAAGGGTTTTATTATTACATATGCATACTTGTTTAGTTCCACATTTTAAAATATTTACATCAATGATTCACAATTGTTTTATAAGAGCACGTACTACGATTTCGAGAGTCACTATATAGAGTTAGTCTGTGTATATATAAAAATAAATTTATAAACAAACTTTATCATTAAAAAAATCTTATATTTCATTTGAGTTTATCTTATGTTTAATAATATAAATTAATTTAAGATTTATTAATTTTTCCTTTTAAGTAAAAGTTTGCTTCAACGAAAGGTGTTTAAGTAGACACATTGTGAGGAGGAGTTGGTGAATACATTGTGAGCTCAGTGTTTATATTCGCAATAAACAATGGGGAATTTTTGCAGTCATCATTCATGTGTGTGTGCTGTTGGAGTCGTCCTCATTTCTTCGTGGAGTCAATCAAGTTTAAACTGTGAACTTTATTTCAAATTTGATACTGATTATTACAATTAAATTTAAAAAAACAAAAGCATCTTTTGCATTTTGTGTACAAATAATATTCGATTTCTTGGTGAGTATAAACTCTATATTGTGGAATATAAAATTTATCTTGAATTAAGCATTAATATTTTTGACAAATATTTCTTTTATATAATAGCATAGAGATATTTGTAAATAATGGTAATTTGTAAATATATATAAATATATATATATATATATATATATATATATATATATATATATATATATATATATATATATATATATATATATATATATATATATATAAATATATATATATATATATATATATATGTATATATATATATACACATATATAGAGTTAGTCTATATATTTATAACAAAAAGTACACCATTCATTGAAAATACAGAACATGAGCTACAAAAACGAAAACTAGAAAACAAAGGAATCTCTGAATAATTAAAAACTTCACTAGAGACATATGTTGGTAAGATAAAAAGAAGCTTTTTACTAAGCAACTCCTGTAATTGGAGATAATCCAGATTTTGTGATCAAGTATTTGGATACACTCAAAATGTTGTAACATATTATTTGTTTTATTACAATAAATAATAATTGGCTGTTAACTTTGATTTCCCCTCCAAGACGAGACAATCGTCTGGTGAGTCGATGTACGTCGGATTGAACATGGGCAAATTTGAACAGTAGTCCCTGATTAAGCATGCGCGGTGCACGCATTCAGTCTCCGCATGATCAGCGAGTATTGCACCCAAAATGCATTGTATGCTAATAGTGCAGGCGAGGGTGCAGGTCGGGTACCCTCAGTACCGAGGTACTTATTGCTTACTAGCCTCTTGGCACTTTTACTCTCACTTGTCTGTAGTGATAGCCATCGGAATATTTTACTTTCGTTGCGTTTGGATAATGTCTCAATACGCTGCTGTATAATATTTATCGTCCTTATCCAGAACGCATGTGAAAATTTACGAAAAAAATTGTATCGTAGGAATCGGATATTATTTTTTATTTTACTAATTAATTTAGCCTCCGTTGTGTAATGGTCAGCACGCTCGGCTACCGTGCTGGAGGTCCCGTGTGCGATTCCCAGGGGAGGTGAAAATAAATATTTTATGAAATTTTCACTCAAGTATTTATTCAATATCACCCTGGACTGGTACCTACAGCGGAGGGCTGATCACCTTTCTTTCATGTCTTAACGACCAGATAACACTGCATTTATATGATGCAGTGCCCTATGCACCATCGGCTGTGGATAAGGGTTTGAAGAAGAAGAAGAATAATAATTAATTTAAAACAATATTTTGAGATTAAATCTAGGTTTCTCCATTTAGAAATTTACACATATTCACATCTCAACACAGTTGAAGAAGAGTGTAAAAAACGTATGTAAAATACAATAGTTCGGAAAGAACCTGACATGCATTTTCATAAGGATCTCTGTTAAATAAAAAGCTTCTTCAACTAAGCTAAAGATGCTGTGGAGAACGAATATACGAAATAACGTGTCAACTATCTTTTTATACTATCAATGTTTTTGTAATTTAAGGTTTATTTAATACTGAATTATACTGCTACCAAAATCAATCACCTCGTTATATTAGGTTGATGATCATTTATACATTTTTAAGGACAAAAGTCAGAAAAAGGTCCCACCATTGGGAGGGGGGTTACGCACGTAGGGGTTAAATAAATATTAGAGTGAAGAGTCAGTTGAATTTATTATGACCTCCCTGGAAATTCAACCCGGAACCTCCAGAACAGTAGCCAAACTTACTGACCACTAAACTATGGTAACAGATAATAAATACAACAAGTTATGCTGGGAAGATAATTTTCATACAAAATAACAAATTTGAATCTTAAACATTTTTCGATTTTCATGTATTATTTTCTACGCTCACTGGTCTAAAGTCAAGGATCGTCATTTGAAATATTCGTTTTACAAATAAGGAATATTTTCCGTTATTTGCCTTAAACACTTTGCTTATAAAGCTGTCTGACTGTAGTCTTTCTGCAACTGTTACAGCTTAAGCAGTTTATGGAAGCGTTTACATAGATTCTAGTTTTATTTTCCAGTGCCTTCTAAGTATCAGAGATAATATATGACACGGAAACTTTATGTCGATTGTACGCGGTAGTTAGGCTACTCGTTAAAATGTTATGGCTTTTCAGTTTCACGTGCTAAAGTGCAGATGCTGTAAGAGATATTAAACACTGGGCTGTTACCTATATGACTTGAAGAGATGCAATCTCAGTGCAAAATTCCAGAAAACAGACATTTTAGAAACATCTGCTCTAAGGTGAAGCAAATTTTTTGATTTATCACATCATAAACGTGATCTAAAATTGCATACATAGATACATACACATATCTCGACTGGAATACTCGCACCATACGTTTAATCATCGTGTTGCATATTACTATAACTTTGATTATATCCGGTAAAAAATAAATATGTATAATTTTTTTATTCGGTACCAATTTCCTGAAAATACTGATCAATAAGTTGTTTAAAATTTTTTAAAGTCGCTATAAAAAGTAAAAAAAAAGAAATGTTGAAGTTATCTATGTGTACTGCGAAGATAAAGCACTATCATTTCATTGTTATTAAACCGTATTGTAAAAGGTTGACCATAAAATCAGTTGATAATGATAACTAGCTAATTCATGCATTATTTGACATATAGTCAAATAATGCATGAATTAGCCGTAGTGAATTAGTTTCGTAGGTATTTGATATTTGTATCAGAATGAATATTTGAACCATTTACATACTGGCGTGTTTTTTTTACAACAAATGTATAGATATAAGACAAAAAACCATATACATTGCATCAGTAGCGATTAAATAAACGAGTATGATTAACGATTTGTTTGGGGGTTGCGATTTTATAATGACAGGAGTACGCGGCATTAAAAAAATCGGCTGACAGTAATTACGTATATTTGTTAAAAAGCTTTTTAAAAGATACTCTTGGACACAATTATTATTTAACAAAGTATATGGTAATATATTTAATGATCAAAATACCCTTGTTCTTATCTTCATTTGACCTTTATATAAACCTTAAATAGTTACAACCTACAGATAAATTCTAGGGGTGTTCAACATATATGAAAGTGTTTTTAAAAAATAATAATAATTAAGAAATGTTTTATTTTATTTGCGTGATTGATTTATAATCTGTAAATTGATACTTAAATTTTATTTTACCGTTAGCTACTGGATTTTGGTCCCGTGGTTTATAAATGGGACTCGTATATAGAGTTTATGGGTTCGAACCCACTCTACCAATTTTTTTGATAATGGGCTGCCTAAGCCTATAATAATAACATGAATCGGAAATATTTGTGTATAGAATAACAACACAAATATTTCTTGTTTGAACAAAATGGATGTAGAGTCACCAAAATATATTCAAAATAGTTATCTTACATAAATACTTTGCCATCACACTGGTTTTAAACTTCATATGTTACGAATTAATCACGGCTTCCTCATAAACATGTATATATAATATGAAGATATCTGTACTTACGTATTTCGTTGTGTTAACCTAAATGCTACTTGTTTTATTTTTTGTGTGGTCAAGAAATTTGCAAATACAGTAATATTTTTCTTTCTGTTTTTTAAACGTCATTTTAGCACTGTCATAACATAACTGTCACGTGATACATAAAATTTTACACGTTTCAAGGGCTAGTAGTAAAGTTAACACTGTAAAAGTAATTTCGTTCTTGGTACTAAAACTGAGCTGAGTTGTAAAATATCTCTGGGCATAATTACGAAAAAATATTAAAACATCCTTCTTTTGCCAACTCCATGCTTCGCTTCCATACATAAGGGTTGGAACCAGAACTCCATTGTGTACTGCCAGTTTAGCTTCCGCTGATAGATTTTTATTTGCTAAAACTGATTTGAGTGCACCATTCACTCTCCTTTCTATGTCTTTATCAATCTTTCCATCCCTAGAGAACATACTACCCAAATAAATGAAATCATCTACCTGTTCCAAAAACAGGAGTCAGGAGTCGTAATAATCGTCGGGTATGTATGAGGAGATGCCTAAATGTAGAAGAGGCAAAGAATGTTTGCAAAGTCAGAGTGGTGTGGCGTTCGATTCTCTCTGCCTACCCCTGCGGTGAAGCGGCGTGATGGTTAGTTAGTTAGTTAGTTATTAAAACATAATTTGAAAATAAAAATTAAACATTCGAGTAAGACCACTTTTTAACGTTTTATTTTAAATGTAAACTCGTCTAGTTTCGAAAACTACAAATGTCAACTACAAAACTACAGAAAATACAATACTGGTATGGTAACAGTTTTGAATTTTCACCGATTGATGATAACATCTATAGTTCTCGAAAGTGGTCGTGTTTACATGAACAAACTCAAAAATGTTCTCTGGTACCTTTAGTTTATATTTTTATTTAAATTATCATGTTATTCCACAAAGTTTATGCTTTATCAATAAATAATTTGAATTTGAGTCCTTCCTGTTAAATAATTCATACATGTTAATTAATTTGTTTAAATGTTTGTATGAATGCAAAACATACCGAGCTTTTTTTATTGTTTTGGAACGATATAACTTTTAATTTATACCTGCAATCTTTATCTAACTAAATATATTTATTTTACAAGTTTGCTTTTTTGTAAGACAATGTACACGAGATGCAAATTGTAAACATTGATCAATTATTTTTACGTTAACTATATTTCATGATATTTTTTCAAATAATAGCACTTAAATGTCTAAATTAGTTTATCTGTAAGATATTCTATTGAAAGGCTTTCAGAGCGATTAAGAATAGCGATTTTGCAACGGTATTGACAAGGAACATCAATTTACATGCTCATATTAATGCAAAAGTTCTTTGTTGGTCGCAAACTCCGCATTTAGCGTTAATCCATTTTGTTTGATCTTCAATTTGTAAGTGAAGCCAAGTGGTCTAAGTAAAAAATAAACTTATAAATATTCAGTGACGAGTTTTTACGCATGACTAAGTATTACCATATGTTACATTCCAGAAGATCGGTCCAGTCATCTCTTTACCTAATTTAACCCCCAGTGCCTTGATAAATTTCAGCTATTCACGCTTTATTGAAATCTCAACATATATAAAGAATTATATGGAAGTCTAAGCATTTACAGGGCTTACGACCGTCATAGGCTTAGTTAAATGACCAATTGTGTAACATTTACCAATTCTACCCACGATTGACAACCACATTATGATTTTTTTTAGATCTTATATATATTTATCAAACTCATAATACAGTATGTGCGAGTTCACAACAGCCGTCTATGTTGGATTGAGGAAAGCTTTTATTAAGCAGAGACTCTTTCTATTTGTTTGTGATGCCCGAATCCTGGATTATATTCACGGTTTTGATAAACGCTTGAAAACACGATTTTTTAAACAGATTTTTTTTATCACAGTTCTTAGTAATTACTTTTTTCTTAATACAATTTCTTTTTATTCTTTGGAGCGAAATAACATATCATTTTTGATCATCAACATTTTTCACATACTTGAAAATTTGACATTGTTTCATTGAGCTTTGAGCTTTCGTTTGGTCTCTGCTCTTGATATCATTCTCGAGCTTTTGTATTAAGGCGGGCGGTGGAAAAACAAAAATTGAGTGTGGGATTTAATTAGCAACTGTGAGTGGATAATGTGGACTTGAACATCTTTGTGAGTGTGCCTTTTATTTGAAGCCATTCATGAAGAGTTGAGTGCTACCTCCCACAGTGAGATCGAAACAGGGCAGGATTCAGTAATTATTCTAAAAGAAAAGAATTATCCATAGCACATTCCAAATAAAACGAAATTTCAATCATCTTTTTAAATATTTTACATCAAATAGATTTAGCGGAAGTTTTATTTCTGTAAGGATAAAATAAAAATATTTCGCGTCATAGTAGATTAAACAGTTAGCTTCAAACGATATTAATGAAGAAAATTGAGAGGCAGCGTGGTCCTAGCAGACGGCAAATATCTTGGCTGCGCAACAAAAGATATTGGACCGAGATGAGACATGTAGGGGAACTGTTCCGTTTGGCACAAAATAGAGAAGACGTGAATGCCAATATTGAGGGACCTGACACAGCAAATGAAGATGAAAAAATCTTTTTTACTTAAATATTTATACACTGAATATCTAATTTAATCCATAAAGTTTGAACTCATACAATAAATAAAATGAAATATTTTACTTACGTGTGGTAAATTTTAATTTAAATAGTTACATATGTACATATAATAAAATAACAACTATTTAATTTTATCCACAAGAACTTTATTTGACCTGTAACCGGGTTTCGTTGATAGTTCTTACAAAATGCAGTTCCACCAGGAAATGTCAGTACAAATCTTAAATTTAATGGTAATCAAAAATTTTCCTTCACAGTCATCGAACTTTCGACTTGTTTTGGTTTTCATTTACAAAAAAACTCATTTTTTGTGTAAGTAGGATGGACTTTAAAATTTTTAGTACCTATCTGTCTTCCTTTTTACTAATTTGAGATTATGATCAGTATAGAAAATCAATATTTGTTTATTTAATAGAAGTATATATTCTTATTACTAATTCGGGTCTGCGTAATTTTTTCCGATCTCTCATTTTTTAGGAGGACCAATAAAATTTGTTACGGAAATATATTTCACATAACTATAGATACAAGAAGTATGTGTTTTTTCATGGAAACTACGTAGGTGTGCTTTGAATTCATTTACCAGCTGAAAGATATGAAAATAAATTATTTTAATCGCACATTAAAAAATTGATTGAAAAAATGTTTTATATAAATAGAATGAGGTGTGTAATGGAAAAGGTATTGTAGAATTTTTTTTTCTTAGATGTAAGGTTTAAATGTAAAAATAACATACTTGAACAAGGCCAGTTAGCTTTGGAGAACTAAAAATGTTCTCATTCATAGACAAAAATACAAATTCTCTACAAATTATGTAACCATAATTAATAAATCATCAGTTTTTAATTTCACCTATTCATGAAAACAATTTTTTTCTCTAAACTAGTGGCGTTTACATTAATAAAATGAAAATTAATATTATTCAAGCGTTTTATTTTAATTTTAAATCATAATTTTATTCCACAAAGCTTATGCCAAATCAATATAAGGGTATTTAAAATATTTTTCTCATACATCATATCAGATCAGTTAGATAAAGTAAAAGAAATTAGTTTATTTCGAAGATTTTTTAATTTTTGTTTAATGGACAGATCTAAAAGAGCTGTTTTTAAGTAGTAGTATAACAGTTTAACCCTAAGAAAAAAATATTATATACGTATATGAAATGATATTTAATTTTTGAATTAAAATTTTAAAATAGCCCTCCTCTTAGTGATATACTTCACCAAGAGCTTTGATAACGTCATCTGTTTCCTATGAAATATATTCCACTCCTAAATCCAAGGAGCAAAGGATTACTCACTATGTTTTTATATAGTTTAAAGTAATAAAGTATTGTATGGAAGTGAGATTTTCCGGATCGATCAAAATTAAATAAAATAAAAAAAATATGATTTTGCTGATTTCCATGAAACGAATTACGTCTACTGTTATTGCGTTGTTACGTAAAGTGTTGTGGTCTCGTTAGCTCATGTGTTCTTCTGAACATCCTCCAAAAAATATGAATATTCGGGATTTGGCAGCTTCAAACAGATATAGATATAAATATATATATATATATATATATATATATATATATATATATATATATATATATATATATATATATATATATATATATATATATATATATATATATATATATATATATATATATATATATATATATATATAAATATATATATATATATATATATATATATATATATATATATATATATATATATATATATATATATATATATATATATATATATATATATATATATATATATATATATATATATATATATATATATATTTATATATATTTATATATATATATATATATATATATATACATATATATATATATATATATATATATATATATATATATATATATATATATATATATATATATATATATATATATTATATATATATATATATATATATATTTATTTATATATATATATATATATATATATATATATATATATATATATATATATATATATATATATATATATATATATAAATATATATATATATATATTTATATACATATATATATATATATAAATACATATATATATATATATATATATATATATATATATATAAATATATATATATATATATATATATATATAAATATAAATATATATTAGGAAAAACCATCTTAAGTAAGTTGATTTATTATATTACAATTAATGAAACAAGACGTCGTACTTCTTCTTCACCCACGATACTGAGAAACGATAGAAATAATCTAAATCTGTGATCTCATCAGTATCATTGCAAGAAGAATGTTGTTCAAGAACCATTAATAATATTAATCTTTAATATATATATATATATATATATATATATATATATATATATATATATATATATATATATATATATATATATATATATATATATATATATATATATATATATATATATATATATATATATATATATATATATATATATATATATATATATAAATATATATATATATATATATATATATATATATATATATATATATATATATATATATATATATATATATATATATATATATATATATATATATATATATATATATATATATTTATATATATTTATATATATATATATATATATATATATACATATATATATATATATATATATATATATATATATATATATATATATATATATATATATATATATATATATATATATATATTTATATATATATATATATATATATATATATTTATTTATATATATATATATATATATATATATATATATATATATATATATATATATATATATATATATATATATATATATATATATATAAATATATATATATATATATTTATATACATATATATATATATATAAATACATATATATATATATATATATATATATATATATATATAATATATATATATATATATATATATATATATAAATATAAATATATATTAGGAAAAACCATCTTAAGTAAGTTGATTTATTATATTACAATTAATGAAACAAGACGTCGTACTTCTTCTTCACCCACGATACTGAGAAACGATAGAAATAATCTAAATCTGTGATCTCATCAGTATCATTGCAAGAAGAATGTTGTTCAAGAACCATTAATAATATTAATCTTCCGATTTTCTGAATCGGGAACTGCAACGATTTTGAAATTATCAACAATACAAGTAATGCATCCTCCTTTATTGGGTTTCACGTAGGCAAAGATATAATACATTACAAAAGGTTTGGGTGGATCAGAGCATTGATAAATCTTCAGTCCCTGGCCAAATTATGATAAACAATAATATTTTATCACGATAATTTACACTACGCTAAAGGTTTTATCGATACTTTAATCTCATGAGAAATATGTAGCTTATGTATTTTTATCCAAAATGATGAATTTCTCAAATTATTCACATGGCATCAACTATTTTATTTATCATATATTTATACTTCCTATTTTCTTGTACGGTTATGAGACATGGTATCTTATAGGAGCCCAGAGCAGTTGTATACTCATATTTGAAAATGGATGTTTGCGTACAATTTTAGGCGTACAGTTTGTTTGACTTCGCGAGGAACGAGGAAATACGGCGTAGGGTACAGCAACACATGATCACAACTTTCGTAAAGAAAGGCGATATAGTTGGCTAGGCCATGTTCTTTGCATGCCTCCCGAGAGCTTTAATCAAGCTTGCTTTTACAAGGCACCAGATGCCCGCCACCCAGGATGTCGGAAGTTAACGTCTAACTTTAGAACGCGGACCAGACATGTGAGGATGCATGGGAGCAGGCAGCC